>NC_083645.1:26291735-26384235 GCF_963576545.1 Limanda limanda | reverse complement strand
TTGTAGATGTAGAATGAAGCCGTCTGATTTCCATCTAGATCAGACACTTGACGCTAGAACCTAAAATAAGCTGCTAGTTTAAAACACGCCTCTGTTATGTCTCTGGTTTGTGATTTAAACTGATAGGAAGATTGGATTATTGTATAAAAATCATATAAATTCAGATTTACATGGATGATAGACGCACCTCCCTGAGCTTGAGCTGCTCTGAACTTGATGGAGTGTTGCGCTGACATTTTTACAGCTGATATTTTATTTTTGCTTCAGTTCCACTTCCTACGCACAGAGACTCTGAGCTGCCACAGCCTCGCGGTGATTGTTCTCCCTCTAACTGGCTTGATGACTAACCCTTTTCTAAAATGAGGTTTTCTATGGTGAAAGCAGAATTTCTCATATTATTCATCGGATCCAGCGTTTGCTCCATTTCTGGTTTGTGAGGTTCAGACAAAACGAGCTTCATCCCATCAAGGCACAAAAAGCCCTTAAACTGCCTGGTGAGCAGTGAATAAGATTCTGGTTTATGAGACACTGAAGCTTTACAGCGTGATTTTAACAACATGCACGGGAGCTTTTCCTGCTCAGTAAAACGCTGCTGAGCACCAGAGAGGAATCGTGCTTCAGCTGCATCTTTCATAACTGGCTGCGACTAACAAAACACAACTGGAAGGTTTTGGGGTTTTATAATATTTTTTTACTCATATGAAATTGAAGGATAGAGAACCTCTGAAAATAACTATGGAATATAAAATGAATGTTTAATCAAAGATAATCATATCATCAATAATTGATTTTTCTTCCAGCCGGTTGCATTAATGAGAGTCGAACCAACAACCTGCTGATTGAGGGAATGTGTTTGCCTTTGTGGTAGAACATTAACCTCAGATATCAAGTACCCCCTTCAAATTTATACTTTTAATTATAATGACAACAAAAATTATAATGATAACAATGACAAGAATGAATAATCAGAATGAATAATAATAATAAGACAATATCCCCGTTGCTTAATTCCCCATTCTAGTAACAAATAGTCACTGAACTAGTTAATCTGTGCTCAAGGTTAGAAAAATATATGGAAACGGTATATGTTCGTCCTCTGACTTTTTTCAAGATAGACTTTGCGAGCTGCTAAGAAACAGACATAAAAACATAAAGCGCACAATTATCACGACCTCCTCCCTCGTCGCCATGTTTGTTGTTGTCAGGAACGCTCCACTCTGCCCACTAGTGGATAAATGATGCATGGACAAATCTCTTTTTACGTAAATGCAGCTGAGCCGTAATATTTCCAAACCACTGAGAACCATGAACTCTTTTATTTCATTTACCAAAATTTCTCTGCAGTATTAGACAAAGTCGATATATATTTTTTAATTTGACTTCTTTCCTCTTACTTTGACCCCCCTCTAGGTGGCGCTGTCTGTGGCTGCAGAGTTCTGGGAGCAGGGAGACCTGGAGAGGACGGTTCTGGAGCAGAACCCCATTGTAAGGACACAGTGAGGGTGGGGGGGGGGGGGGTTTAATGTAGTGACTGAAGTCCACATCTGCTCCAGTTGTGCTGCTGCTCCATGACCTCTGACCTCAGGGGAGGTCATTAGGTATAAGTTGAAAGATGAGATTTTAATATGGGAAATAGACAAAACCGTTGTTAACACATTATTAGTTCTTAATTTGTCCGTCCTGTCTCGCTGCAAACTATAAATAAAGTTAGCAGCAATAACTGGAGTTTTATTAGTTTTATTAACGGGGAAGAAACTAGAATAACATTTATCGACTCATTCAAATTAAGGCTCTGTTTTTATTTCTCCTTATCTAAGTAGAAAACGTGAGGAAACTAAAAAGTACTGAGTTCAGTTCTGACGTCTTCTCTGTTCAGTTTAATCAGATGCAACAAAACAACAAACTTCCCTCGAATCCGTCGTCACTGACTTGAGAAAACCACTTTCACCCAATTTGTACAAAAGAAATTCAAATGTTCAGAAGCGTCCAATCGGAACCCGGAAGCCAAATAGTTTCCTTTAATACCTTAAAACAACCTGCACGCCCCTAGTTTCACGTGTAAATAAGACTTTGAATGAACCATTTGAATCTACTTTATCCTGAAATAAGCAGCTGGCTTCAGATTGAACTTGAACGTGAAGCCTTTAAAAAGACGCTGTGTCAGCAGCAAGAGAAAAAACCTGAGAGAAAGTTCTTTCAGGTCTTAATCGTCCACCTTCATTTCCTGATGAAACGTGGTCGAGCGTTAACGTCTTCGTCGAAGTCTTTTCTTTTCTCTCTTCACCGAGTCGGTAAAACACAAACTGGTCTAAATGAAGAAGTTCTCCCAGCTGACACGGACGCTGCTGAGCTCCGAGCTGTGGGAGGTGAGGGAGCGTTTCACAGAGGACCTGAGGGAAAGAAGGGATGAGAGGGAGCCGGGGGGGGGGGGGGGGGGCCACACTGACCGCTCTCTACGTTTCACTGCTCCAGATAATGGTCCAACACTGAGGCCACGGGGAATGAATCTGTCTTTTCCTCTTGTCTTCTAACTGCGTTTGTCTCTTCTTCTCCTTCGCGTCTCGTCTCCTAAATTAAAACCCGAAGGAAAACCATGTGTTGTCTAATTCTCATAATTCCCACGAATCCAGTGTCGACCCTCTGTCAAACTTTAGTTCACTGGCACAAAAAAAGGAAAAATAACACAATTAAATTACTTTGATAAATCCAAGAAGAACAAATAACACCAAATAATTTGAACATATTTATCACACACTAGCTCCTAAACAAAATACAGTTTATATTATTGATCATGAATATTGTTCATTCCCTTAATTCAGTTTCTATATACTATGATGGTGTTGGTGTTTTAATTCATAGGTATTTATAATAAAGTTTATAATATCAACACTACTGACAATTTATTTTCAGCAACATATCTGAGTCGTGCCTGGAGTTCAAACCCGTTTCTCTCTCCTCTTCAGCCGATGATGGACAGAAACAAATCCGAGGACCTGCCCAAGCTTCAGTGTGGTTTCATCGACTTTGTCTGTGCGTTTGTGTACAAGGTCAGACACACACACACACACCAAGTCACACACAAAGACACACAAACACACTGCTGAGACCCTGTGATTCTAAAGATCACAGCTAATCTGTGGTTTATTTGAGTCTTGATCTCAGGAAAACCTTTTAAAAGTTCTGTATCTGACCCACAGACTGTGAATCAAGAAGCTGAAGCCAAATAACAAAACATAGAGACAGTTTCTGTCATTAAGTTCGTTATTATCACACTGATGTTAATAAATTCGTTATAATAGTTATTTGACGTCTTACAGATGATCTAACATCTGCATTACTCTGCAGATGTTAGATCATCAAAGCACACGACGGCAGCTTCTGTATCCAGGGCAGTTTGACTTCAGCTTTGTACAACAGGAGGAAGAAGAAAGAAGAAGAAGAGAAGCGTCATCCATCTTTATTTACAGTTATTGATCTAACCCAACTTTTCTTTAGAGTGGCTATTCTATTTTCAATGGAATTACCATAATTGTCTTTGTTCTCCCCGTGTGAGACTCATTCGTCTGTGTCATATCCATTATTTCATAAAAAACAAGCTGCACTTATTAATATTTTTTATGGTCCGTGACCTGACTCGCTGTGGACTGGTGGTTCCTCAGGAGTTCAGCCGCTTCCACGTGGAGATCACCCCCATGCTGGACCGCCTGCTGAACAACAGGAAGGAGTGGAACAACCTGAAGGAAGTGCACGAGGCCAAGGTGGCCGCCATCGACGCCGCCAAGAAGTCCAAGGAGGAGGAGACGCAGAACGCAGCGGGCGCCAAACAAGGTGTGGGGGGGGGGGGGGCTCTCAGACGCGTGGACCCTCACAAACAATGCATTAGTCTCTGATTCCATGTGGGAGGTAAACGCCTCTGAGCCCAAACGCTCCACGCGCCACATCTGAGCCACGTGGAGCGGGAAATCTATTCCAAACCTGCAGAGACACATAAATGCACAGTTGTAGAAATTATGAAAACCTTTAAGTGCATTTTTCCTTTTATCGCTTTGACGTTTCATCCCCCAGGCCATAAGACTTTTAAACTCCTCTGAACTGCAATAACTCCACCAAACCAGCACCCTGGAATATTTGCATATTTGCACCAGCACCATAACAAGCATATTTGAATATTTGCACTACTGCACAAATTGAACATTCATCTGTACAGATATATATTTAAATGTATATATTTTATTTTCTATTTTAAATTTTGATATTCTATTTCATTGTTATTCTATTTTATACTATTTCTATTTTTATTTTATTTTTTTATTTTTTTGGGTTGAAATTACTGAGCATTGCTTAAAGAGAGTGTGTGATCCAAGCATTTCATTGACAGTGACTGCTTCATGTTATCTCTGTGCCTTTGACAATACAAATCTTGAATCTTGAATCTTGACTGATAATGAAATAACTTCCTTTCTCCTTCTTCCCTTCTTTCTTCCCTTGCCTCCTGCAGCGAGTGCAGCCCAGTCACAATCAAAGACTTGTGTTCTCAGCTGAAGAAGCTCCGACCGCATCGCTCTCTACACGCTCCTGGATTTCCTCGAGTTTAATCGTAGGATGTTTGAAATGTAAAGTTCATCGAGAGGACGACGCTAACTTCTGAGAACTCGCTAAAGTCGTCTCAGCTGCTTCTACAGAAACCTGCTTCCTGCTCCGACAGCGTGTCACTCATTAGATGCACCGGGCTTCAGTGTGTTCGGCTGCTTGTAGGAAGCTCCCACATCTCAAATATATATTTCTGGAAAATGAGAAATCTTGCATTGAAAATGTTCTCGCCTGCAACTCGAGTGCTTTTAGTGTCAGCTCCTTACGAGCGTTTTCAATCCTCCAACCAGAGAAGCTTCTAAAAACAGTCCCTGCTTACACAGCAGCCCCATGCACGTCTCTTTAAAGCCATTATAATGCTGCTCTGGCATAAAGTGAAACCAGCAGCTGCCTGAAAAGCTCCGCAGCAGAATCTGTAGAAACTGTTTCAGCTAAACAGCAACATGTTTTAAGTGTCTGAGACGGTCGCTGCTGAGAATCATCTGCAACTTTATAATCTGTGTTTAATAAGTGAATGTTTCAACCAGTGTCTCCGTGAACCAGCCGGGATATTTGTTCTGGAGCTGATGCTTTAAAATAATATTTAACACGTCTGAGTCGCTTCTGCAGTCTGAGGATTTCAGACAATTTCCAACATGACTGAAGAAGATTTTAAGTTTAACAATGATGAGAATCATAAAAAGATCCAAGACATCAAAGTGTAGCTGCAGTTTCACTTGAGCAATATTCGGTATTTGCTTCCAGGGCCTGTCAGGGGATCGATATCAATAATATGGAATACAAAATTCCTCCTAAATGTATCTTAAAAATAATGGCATTCATGATTCCTTGGATATTCTTTGTCAAACCATAACAACAAAGAAACGTAATTAAGGCTCGATGGTTTACTGTTAAACCATAAACCAGAAAACGTTCACTAAACACAATCAGATATAAAGAATTTGAAAGATAATGTTGAACATAAACATATTATCATAAATCTGTCCTCCATTGTTTCTTCTGAAAAGGTTGTCATATTCAGAAATAAACTCTATTGTAAATCGATCAGGGTCTATTCTATTCTATTTTGTTACTTTAGGAGGCACCGGACATTTTAGATGTGTTGGTGAATCACCTCTTGTGTATTTCTGGCTCTCTGGACATTTGCTCTGTTCACATGTTTCATCTTATTTCATCTACTTGCTTTTAAATATTCAGAATCCACACCATTATCATGCAAATGCAGATTGAAACCATGAGTAAATCGTTTGTAAAATAGCTGCATTGTTTGGTTAAAGATTTGTTTGTCTTATCTGCTTTTACTGTAACTCTGCATGTTAGAAGAAAACATGTGGACGTGAACCTTGTTAGTGTTTTTGATCCGTGTCATGTTTAGTGTAAAAAGTTTGCAGATGCTTGAAACTAATGCAGAAGAGAAATTAATTTATTTCCTTACTTTCATTCTAGTTAGTAATCTGTAATCTGTATTTGTTTACAAGTAATTTGCAGAGTTAAGTAAAGAAACGCTATTTTCATACTGAAACGCTGGTGTCCATGTTGTCACTGAGCTGTGTGTGTGTGTGTGTGTGTGTGTGTGTGTGTGTGTGTGTGTGTGTGTGTGTGTGTGTGTGTGTGTGTGTGTGTGTGTGTGCGTGTGTGTGTGTGTGTGCGTGCGTGTGTGTGTGTGTGTGTGTGTGTGCGTGTGTGTGTGTGTGTGCGTGTGTGTGTGTGTGTGTGTGTGTGTGTGTGTGTGTGTGTGTGTGTGTGTGTGTGTGTATCTAAAGTCGTATTCTTCAGTCGGAGTGCTCAAGGCTAAAATGACTAAAATCTAAACAATTATTGTTGCAACAGAGTTATGATTATTCAGCTCTGAGTGGGAGCAGCTCATCCTGAGGAGAAGCTGCAACTCAAACTGCAGCAAAAGATAAAACACGAGCAAATAAAATCAATCAAACCTAAACGAAGAATTCGTATTAAAACCAGAGGAACTTTCATCCTCTTTTCTAAACAGGAGTAAAAACCTCCTCCTGTTTCCACTGCTCGATGTAAACATGTGAGTCTTCTGCAGGATCCGCTGCATCAACAGCTGACGAGGTATAAATAGACGCACTTTGCATTTGAATGTGTGTGTGTGTGTGTGCGTGTGTGCATGGGTTAACCCCCCCACCCAGAACGATACATAACACTGTTATAGAACCCAGTGTGTGATGCAGGATGATGAACAGCGATCACCACTGGAGCCCAACACCCCCCCCCCTCCCTCTCTGCCTCCCTCCCTCCCAAGGCTGAAATAATAATAGCATGGATACATAATCTGAGTGTGACGTCACCGGTGTGTGTGTGTGAGAGACGTCGCCCCCCCCCCCCCCCCCCCCCCCCCCGGTGACGTCAGCGGCCCCGTGATGTAAGTGCATGATGGGAGCTTAAAGGATTGCCGTATACGGTTGTGATGCTCAGCAGAGTGTGTGAAGCTCTGACGCAGACACACAACCCGTGACTGCAGATAGAGAGAGAGGAGGGTGGGTGGGTGGGGGGGGTGAGGGGATAGGGGGGGGGCAGCAGCTGCAGTACACCCAGGGAGCCTGCAGCAGGAGAGGCAGCTCCAGCCTCATTCCAGCAGGGGGTCGGGGGGGCGGTCGTGACTGCAGAGCTGCCAGTAGAGAGAGGGAGAGAGGGAGGGAGAGAGAGGGAGAGAGGGAGAGAGAGAGGGAAAAAGAGGGAGAGAGGGATGTGGGATATTTATAGGACGACTGTGCAGAAGGCTCGGCTGCAGTCTCCAAGCAGAGGAAGTCACTTGACTGGTTCGCCCGGGCTTCTCTTGTCCCAGTGAATTCTCCTCAGCATCACTGGAACCTGGCGTGCACGTGGAGCAATGTCGTGCACGTGGAGCGATGTCGTGCACGTGGAGTGGGCGACCGAGGTTCGAGTCACATGACGGCTTCTCGTCCACTCAGGTGCTGACGAGTCTCCACGTGTCCGACCTGCAGCTCACAGGCTGATCTGAACCATCGTGGAGAACTTGACCTCCAGTTTGTGTCTTTAGGTTCTTCTCATTTCTCACCATCAGACGTTCATACATCATATAGATATAACACATGAAGACTAAATCATTAAAGACTTCACACTGAATTAAATATTTATACACATGACTTTACCCAGAAAGCTCTAAATGTATTGTTACATAATTGTATTACCTCCAACAAAAGGTAGTTTTGTTTATGTCAGCGTTGGTTTGTCGATCTGTCTGATATTTAGCAAAGTTACACAAAAACGACAACACAGATTACTGTGAAACTTGTTGGAAGGAAGCGATGAAGATCAGGAAAGAACCAAATCAAGATCGGTGCAGATCTGGATCAGTGGGCGGAGCCAGGAGTGTTTTTATCACTTTCTTTAACAAGGTGAGATTTGCCATTTTTGCACAAATTTCACAGATTTTCATGAAGACAAAAACTCCCATGATCCCGCGCTGCTTTACGACCTTGTCAAAATCGGTCTTTTGTTATGAACCCCTAGTGGCCGAAGTTACTTATTACATTTACGTATAAATAAACATACAAAGAGACAACTTACACCGATACCTGAAAGAAACTAGAAAGACGAGCGAATCACTTCTGAAGCTGAAAAGGAAGCGATGAAGATCAGGAAAGAACCAAATCAAGATCGGTGCAGATCTGGATCAGTGGGCGGAGCCAGGAGTGTTTTTATCACTTTCTTTAACAAGGTGAGCACATTTTTTTTTTTGCACAAATTTCACAGATTTCCACGAAGACTAAAACTCCCATGATCCCATAGGTTCAATGTAGTCAAACTATGTCATTTGTTATGAACCCCTAGTGGCTGAAGTTAGTTATTACATATACGTATAAATAAAGAAAAAGACAACCTACACCAATGCCTGAAAGAAACTAGAAAGACGAGCGAATCACTTCTGAAGCTGTGATATTTCTACAAGGCAAATATAAAAGATCGATTCTTAAAGGCTACAGATCCACAATGTGACAAATTGGTTCTCGGAGACTGAACAACTTTTTCCTCTGAATGTAAAATATGAAGAGAAAAATGTGAAATAGCTGCAGAGATGAATTTCGACCTTTGTCAAAGACTCGATGATATAAAGGTCACGGGAGGAGATGTGACCTCTAGAGAACACGCTGACGTGACCTTTCTCCGTCACGTCTCTTCTCACCTTCCTTTCTAAAACATGACAGAAAACCAAAGCAGATCATCTCAGTGGAGTTTGTCTCCGTCTGGATTCGAACGTCTCAGGAGGACGAGGAACCGGCGGCGACAGGAAACATCGGAATCTATCTGCGTCTGTTCTGTTACAACGAATCCTCACGTTTAGAGGAGAAATAGGATGGAGAACATATTCCTGAATTACATATAATTTCTTACCTACGTTTAACCAGTTGACAGTTTCATATAGTATTTTTTTTTCAATTTTATGAGGCAAACGTACATATAAATATATTGGACACCCCCTGGTGGCTGGCTGCAGTACATGCCATGAACCCCACCTCCTCCAGGTTGGCAGTTGGGACAAGGACCAAATAAAACAATAATTAATACATGTTAGATATTATCTAAGATGGTTTCATTTCTAATAGTTCTTAGCACACCGATGAAGATTGAAGTATGTTTTATTTTTCGGGAAGGTTCGGTTTTAATTAGTTATTTGAACATATAAAACAGGATGAAGTTTCATGTTTGACAGCTGAGGTTGACTCATGATTGGTCGAGTTCAGGTATCGTGTTGATATCAGAGATATTATGAATTAATTTCTGGATGGTGGGAGGAAGAGGAGACACATCGTCTTTATTAACAATCTAAAAAATCCAACAGTTGATTTAAAACAATATAATAAATACAAATATGATCCAAAACCAGTCAGAAAACTAGTATGTTCAAGCTCTTAGTTTGAACAACAGATCTCAGTGGGTCATTAGTTTGTGTGTGTGGGTCAGAATCCAGCGAATGCAACAATAATCAGCGCGTTGCACAACTTGACCTTTGACCTGTCACAGCTCTCAGAGCTCAGTTGAATTTACCGGATATTTAAACCATCAGTTCTAAGATCAACTAATTACTATGCAATTCAAAGCCTAGTTAATTGGTTTTGAAACGATGTCAATGTTCATCCGTCCAAATAAAAGGAGAAAAATAAATTGCATCTGGTAAAGTGTGCAGAATTATTAACATGATCGCTGCTTTTCTAATCACATTTCACTATGTTTTCACCAGTGGAGTAAATGTTAATAATCAGTGTAAAATCGCAGTCTGAGATTAAAAAGATGTTTCCGGGTTCTCACGTCTCCACACGTCTCATCGGTCTCTGAGACCTGATTGAGAAAATTACTTTCGGTTTTGCAAATATCGAACAAACTAAACAAAGCTAAAAACTGATTTTCTTTCTCATCTTACCAAACTACAAACACGTTTTTAACCCTAACTTTCCCACAACTCATTTTAGAAACGAGCTGAACTCCTGCCTTACTGGCTGTTGTGCAGTTTGAACGATCAATCTTTTGGCTCTCGGACAATCGCTTGGATTTCTGGAACATCATAGATTTTGCCTCTCAGCTCGAGTGGTTCCCAACTCCCATATATCTGTCATAAGATCAATTATAAACTGTACTGGGCCTTTGTTTTTATGTTATTGAAGTTGTATTTCACATTACGGCCACTAAAAGTCCGGAGTGAGACCGCTGTGATATAAAATTGAATTACTCCGCGGAACATAATGTCAGCATCTATACCGGCCAGCTGCGGCTCCACTCTTTATTTCTTTCCGCCTGTTTTCCAGTCAGAGAAGCGTCTTGTTTGAATAAACTTTACTGGATCTGTCAGCGGACAAAACACTAACAAACGTCAAGTGAGCTTCACAGAAACATCACAAGTTCACTGCTGATTATAAAATGTGGAGTCTGAAGTAATGAAGCATTTCCCCTGTTGGAGAAGTTTGAGGAGAAATAACCATTAGTGTCTGAGAGTGTGACGTCCTGAAACCTCCCGGGGATGACACAGTGTGTGTGTGTTTGTGTGTGTGTGTGTGTGTGTGTTATAACGCTGCAGTGCAGAGCTGTTTGCTGCAGTCACGACCGGCCGACAGAACGTCCACGCAGAGGCCAGTAGGACAGGAAGCGTCAGCGTGACTTCTAATCGTCTCCTTTCTCCTCTGCCTGTGGGCTGGGAGATTAATCACCGGAGACAAAGAGGACGGCTAATTCTTCAGAAACGAACTGTATCAACCAAAGCTGAGTTTAATTGCATAAATAACTGTGGTCGTCATCCGAGTGTAATTAGAAGTTCACAGTGTGGTATGGGAGCTTATTAGGGAAACGCAGATAAAAAGCACTGCAGCCACAACAGAGCTGAGTCGTCCCTCGGTGAAGGTCACGGTGATTCATGAAGGTCACGGTGATTCATGAAGGTCACGGTGATTCAGCTCCACAGTCGTTTCACCAGCTGCAGGATGGGACAGGTGTTTATTTCATTTTCATACTGCAGGTCGACAGATTGTTGGGTGTGTTAATGTGAGACCCACTGCTGCATTTAAGTTACAAAATGCTTAAAGGGACTCTTACCTTTGTTGCATTTTTACACTTTTTTTGGATAAGGTTAAATTGGTATTAATAAGGTAATGACACTCTAAAATGCAAGACAGACCCACCAGGAGTAAAAACAAACAATTATTTCACTCTCATAATATTCAGTGAAAACTTCAACCAATAAAATTCTTCGGACCGAAGGACCTTATTGGCCGACAGACCTGTCTGTTTGCTGCATGGACATGCAGGTTTTCCGTCTGCTTCTTGTGGCGCATTCGGGCCCGCGTCATCAAGGCATGTGAATGTAAATGTATATAACTTACCGGTGCTTCTGAATCCGAATCCATTGCTTTGGTAAACAAAAACTCACGTGCGTGCGCGGAGGCAGTAGGTTGAAAGTTTGCTTGTAAATAAAGTTTCTTCAAAAAAACACCGCGGATGGGAACGAGGGGGTGGGGCATTGGAGGAAGGCGGGATGATTTGAATGTGCTGTAATTCTCAAATGCAACAAAGGTAAGAGTCCTTTTAAGAGGAACTAAAGGTCACTGGGAGAGTTAATCCACCGAGAGGCTGACGTCCCATCTCGTCATGATAGAGAAACTTAAAATCCTACATCGGCCTAATTATCCAGAACTGGTCCATTTGAAAGGATTCTACTTTGGATCTTTGCTCATTAGTTCTTGAGTGATCCTGCGAACAGGCAATCAAAACAAACATCAATAAAAACACACCCTGATAGGGTGGAGATAATAAAGTGTCTTCTTTGTGACAGGGAATAATACAAGTTGGTTTGTAGTCAGTGAGTCATATGAAATGGAAGCTATTAAAAACAGCACGAAACTTTAACATTATGTTTGAATTCACTTGATCCAGATTTTTACTTGGATTTGCACCTCAACTTTATCTTTATTTTACAGTCTACAATCTACACGCTTTAGCTACTTTCAGCTAATTATTTTGGTTTCTTACTGGTTTCTGGATTATTGTGATTTTTAATTTACCTAAGTCTAGACACACATACTTTACATTACCTGTCCAGCAGCAACATAAGTACACAACACAAAGTTTGTAACAACCTCACATACCTTCAGTGCTCATGCTCAGGCTGCTGAGTTTCTTATGGATGAGTCATAATTTACTTTAGATAGTTTGAACAATATGCAGATTTCAGACGAGACGTGTGAGAGTTTGAACAAAGCTGTGAGCAGAACCAGGAGCAGCAGAACGTGAACCACATTCAGTCTCTAACCTGGAAGTCTCGACATCGTGTGTAAATCGCTCCGTGCTTGATTAGAGAGCGAGACGGTAAAGTTTCTGAAGTCTGGGAGTTCAGAGCAGTTTGAAACAGATGAATGAACTCTCTGCATCGTGAGGGTCAGAGAACAATTTAGCTGAACTTTGGACGTGTAAAACCAACAGAGTGCACCGGGCCACGGCTCGGAGGATTCTAGATTTCATTCATCCTCGTTGTCTCCGAGCTCTTGTGAAATGTAAACGCTCTCGTGCTCTTCTTCTTCTTTTTGTGTGTGTGTTGCTGGTGTGTTTGTGACCGGAGACCAGAGACCATCAGAGCTGCTGGTGCAGTGACGTCCCGTGCATGGACATCATCAGTGCAGTCACTGACATGTGAATCACGGTCTAGCCAGGCGGAAAATTGCCAGCGGCCTGTTAATAGGGTTCTGTTTAACCAGGGGAAGACTGGAGAGAGGGAGCGCCCATTAGTGTGGGTCTGTGTGTGTGTGTGTGTGTGTGTGTAGCAGAGCATATTGCTTTGTGGAGCTGAACCCTCTCCACAGCATTGATAAGTTGATCACAGCAGTCGTACAATATGCTCCGTCTTGTGTAAGGAGGCCGACACCCACTTTATACAAACACATAAATAACAGCTCTCAAAGTGTGTGTGTGTGTGTGTGTGTGTGTGTGTGTGTGTGTGTGTAGATGAGGAACTGGTCCTTGAAACAGACTTTTATTCTGTTCGTTCTCAGTGAGTGGGATGATTTACTGCAGCAGCAACAACATGAAGGAGAAACAAAATGAAACCTTTACAATTAATACATTTTCAAGCTGAAGTCAGTTTTTAATGTCATGTTGCAAATACAAGGACGAAGATCTGTTCATTGAAACGCAGCCGCATTCATTGCAGCTGTTCAATGGCTTCTTCATATAGATGTGTCAATGATGTCTTTATAATTATAGATATGAGATTTCTTTTCTATAACAAATTTCAGTTGATTTGCAAATATTTCCATAAACAGGATTATTAGAAAAAGCCAGGTTTTGTGTTGTTGACATGTTAGAGTCAAACTTTCTCACAAAGGGTTTTTTGGATATCTCATATTCTTATTCTTTCATAAATCCAAAACAGCTGTTAAAAAAAATCTCCACATTTGAGGTAGAAAACTTAAAAAAGGAATTTATAAGAACCTTCAGAATATAGACAAGAATAAAATTGAAAATGTAGATTTATACTGAACAGATTTCTGTCTGTGTATGAAGAACCTGTGCAGAGAAAATGTCTTTACAGATTAATCTTTAGTGATATTCTACATCTCAGAGAAAAACAATAAACTAACTGCTTCTTCTAACAAGTATCATCTGATCATTTAAAGTCTGATTTGACCTCAGTCCGTCTTTGCTTCTTCACTTCACAGCCACTGCAGCTCATTTTGACCCAAATAGACGTCATGCTGCAGAAAATACTCAGTGGAAAACCACGTCTGTATTAATACGCACCTGAAACTAGTCCCCGCGAAATGTAAAACATAGTACAGATTGAGTAACGCATGCTAAAAACTAAAGAGCCCTGAGCTTTTTAGTAAAGTAAAAACACAAAACTTATTTACATGAATAGTTGGTCTTTGACCTTTGAGCTCTGGAATCTAATCAGTTCTTTGAGTGCATGTGAGAACTGGTCTGAAGAACTTGCTGTCCCAGTGACCTTGACCTTTACTTCACTCAATCTAATCTTAACATAGAAAGTTTAAGAAACACAACTAACCACCGTGATCTTGGCTTTTGACCTAAGGCTACAAAAATCAAATAGATTAATTTGTGCATCCCAATGCATGATTGTTCCAAATGTGAAAGGATTCCCTTTAAACGTTACAGAGATATCGCGTTCACATGGTAACAAATTTGCTTTGTGAGGCCTCTGTGACTTTAACTTTTGATCTTTGGTTGCCAAAATCACATCTGTTAATCTTTTTGACTCAATGAATGATTGTGCTAAATTTGAGAGGATTCCCTTGATGTTAAAGATATATCGCATTCACAAGGCAAAACATTTGCCACTGTGACGTTGAATTTTGACATTTGGCTACAAAAATTAGACCAAATCCTCCTTGTGTCCAAGTGAATCTTTGAACCAAATTTGAAGAAGTTCCCTCAAGGCATTGTTGAGATATTGGACGTGCATCATTGTCTTGTATTGTCAGAAAGAACAGACAGAAGCTCTGAGGTGCTGTTCATTAGGATTTTATTTTTTGGAGGCAAATCAATGAATATATGTACTTTTTACAGTATATGAGGAGCACATCTCTACAGTTTCATAATGTAAACAATCTCTGAAGAGAAATGTATTCAGTTTAAAAGGAAGCCAAAGTCTTCTGTTTTAAACTATTTACATGAATTAAAATATAATTTATAACATCAGATACTTCCGCTTCTATGAAACTAGATTTTAACAATTCAAAAATACTGAAATGCCTTTGTCTCCACATTCTCAAGACACATGAAATCACACAAAATGAAGAAAAGAAAAAAACACCATTTAAAGATATCCAAACTAAGTGGCGTATAAATAAAAAAAGAAGAAACGCAAAATAAAACCAACATATGTAAAAATATAAAATCTCACTAGCAGTATTTACCTTTTTGTTTTTTACCAAAAACTAAGTTAAAAAAAATCATTTGTGAATTTGATAGTCATTAGATGTAAATAGACAATGAAATCAATAGTAATAACAAAAACAATGTATGCCCTTTTGTCAAAGTATTTTCTTCCACCCAAAAAAAAACACCCACTCACATTTAGCAGATTTTGACAGTCCCTACTATAAGTACCTATTTGACATCACTGTTGCCGTCAAGTTTTCACAGATTAACCTTTAATGAACTGTTGATGCTGAAATGTGACACAACCACTTGCAGATCACACACGAGGCCGGACTCGAGCCGGTATTGCAAGCGCTCCTGTCCTGGCCGGGGCCGGCTCGATGGCGTAGCTCGACAGATACATTGTTTTCCTGAACGCAAAGAAACGTTAAGTGACGTAAAAAAACAAGGAAGTGGGGCCATGGAGTCGGACACATGACGAGTATAAAACTGTTTCTGACACGGCTGCGGAGAACGTCCCGTTTCCCGCGAGCCGCCACAAGCTTTATCCTTGAAGTGTTCTCTCTCTTTTTTTTTGGTCAACTTGCCTGTCAAGCTTTATCGGTTTTCTTGCCATTTTTCCATTTGTCTCAAATGAATCGTGGAAAGAAAGGTATTGCATTCTGATGAGGGGAATTCCCTTCGGAAGGTTGTTTTTTTATATAAGGTTTTTATATTTCTATTTGGATTCGTTGCCCGTCGACCTGTGACCGAGACCCAGCGGTATTATGTTGAAATGTGTCAACGTGTTCTCAAAACACTGAGGAGAATGGTCAACATCAAAGTTTTCTATAAGAAAGTATATAATCTTCTAGATATCTACACAAACACACAAATATATATATTCATATATATGTATATATCTTTTTATAATATGGCTATTGAAAAAAGTTGTAATTACGTCAGTAATTATTTAATAATAAACCACATTGGATTGGAAAGGAGTTGAAACAGAAATAGTAAAAGCTAGTGGTAGCTTTGTTTCCCCCCCGATTGATATTTAAGGCTCGCCTGATGAGAAATGGAGTCGATTGGATGTTCACCTCTAACAACTCGTCACAGGCGCAGCGGCGGGCGCCACTGTAGAAATCCCAGAACGTGCTCATGGCTCAAGGTTTCCTCACACACACGGAAGTCTGACTTTTAGACGTTTCTAACACGACGCAACAGGTTCAACGGAAACTAGCTTCGCAACATAAAACGTGAAAAGGTTCGTAAACAGTATTTTAAAGTAAGGTTTTTTTGGTCTTCAGTGAGAAACCAGAACAGCAAAATGTCCGTTTTTCCCTCTTGTTCAAACTTTAACTTTCTCTACGGAAGTCGTGTTTCTGTCCCTGTCGGTTTGTTGTTATTTAGAAGCAGGATTACGTGAAATCTACTGATCACATTTCAATGTAATTTGGTTTTCTTTTTCTAATTCGTCTGCATTGCAATAATTGGGATCTTGTAAAGTGCTTTGACGGAAGTCAGCTCTCTACTGAGAACTATTGTAGTTTCAAAGTGAATTGTCTGGTTTCATCTGCTTCACTTTCCATCTGTCCTTCTTTAGTGTCTCTATCTGCAAACTGGACCATTAACGATGCTGTAATCTGTGTTTCCACCAAATTCTTCCTCTGTTTTTTTGCGATACGGTAAAAGTTCGGCAGTGAAATTGGGATTTCTACAGCGTCGACCTCGTCTGCATCAACCCATCTTAAAAACGGGGTCAAACCAGCGACAGCTTTCTTTTTTTCCTTTGCCTCTCACATTCCTCTACCAGAGTTATACATGTATAATTATTAACTGTAATACAAGTGTCCAATGCAACTCAGATTCTAACAAACCCGTGCACCATCAAAACGTGGTAATAACATAGTTACAACAGCTTCCTTTCAATAAGAAGAAAATATTGTGGCAATGTTTTACTACTGGGGACATTATTTGTGCAAGAGTATATTACTACGGCTTGTTTTGTATACGTGTTACGTGTTTACGAGACGACCGACCACATTCTTCCTGCGATTTGTTTTTCATGATTTTCTAGTTTCACAGCAGTCAACATACAGCACAGTAACCTACTGAATCTGCAGCTAAACGTTTGCCCGTGTTGTGGCTCAACAGCCGACCACACACTGTACATTATTACCTCAGTGTTTCAGAAAGGCTGTCTTAAAGATAAGATTATTATGTATTGCATCTTAAATTGCTTCTTTTTTAAAAACAACAAAACAGAAAAAAAAAACAATCAAAAAATATTCCGTCAGTTCATAACAGCAAAGAAACAGAACCTTCTAGTGTGATAGTCTAAAGGGATCCTGGTATTTTTTTGTCTTTCGTTTTACAACAGTGTCGGACTTTGGGTGAAGTCAATGTAAATTTATTTTTCCCTTCATTTCCTCCCTGCAACATAAACTCAGCGACCCGACCGCCTCCCGACTGATTAGCAATAAACTGTGACCCGCCACCTTTAAAACAAAAAAAACACACAATATATTTCATGTTTACAATGAGGCAGAGTGCTATATACACATTATATATATATTCATAATATATTTTTTTAACATGTAAACCAGCACATTCTCTCACTTTTTAGTAGTATACATACTAAGCACAAATACTCATTCAGTTGTTTGCGATTAGTTTTGTTAGAATTAAATATTTCTTTTCCTCTTTTTTTCTTTTCCAGAACCTTGTTTCTCAATCAGTATGTATAGCACTAAATTGTTTTTTTTAGTTTTGGACATCGGTGAGCCTGGAGAGGATCCATCCTTCTAGGCCACTTCACTTGCTGTTATATATATATATATATCTTTTAAAAACACTGAATAAGGCGCCTTTGTACTTAGTGTGCGTTCCTAATAAAGTCAAAGGAGAATCGAGTGATGTAAACATTCAATTTTTTGTGTGTGTTCCGAGGAGTTGATTAGATAGAAGAAAGAACAAGGTAGGAGGACGGGGGGGAGAGAACGGTTATTTGTTAAAAAGGAGGAGTTCACCAGAGTTTGGAGTCGACCTCGAAGCGAGGACTTGAACCCCCCGGGGTCAGAAAGCGACAGAGTTAGAGATAGAGACGGAGGAAGAGTCGGGGCTGAGTTTTATTGAAATCCTCAGCCGAGTGGAGGAGGAACGAGGGAACAAGGGATGGATGGTTCACGACCAACCGCCGAGCCGCCGTTCAACCCCCCCCCCCCGACCCTTCCTCACCAACCCGCAAGCGCCAGCAGTGTCCGACTCAAAACACGAGACAAAGACAACACTCACAAGGACACACTATTGAGACTCCAAGAAACGGACACGCTTAAAACCGTTATGAGGCAAGCGAAGGATAGAGTAGAATAGAAAGACAACGAGATTATTCCTCTTACAACGGACTTCAGTGGTAGAGAGGGAGACGTAAAGTAAATATAAAAAGAACCAAAAACACAAACCCCCCAAAACTACCTATACCCGCCCATCGCTGGGGGAAACCTCACACAGAGAACACACCCGACGTCAAACAAACAGAGAGGGACAGACCTATAAAAAGAGGAGGAGGAGGAGGAGGAGGAGGAAGAGCATCTAGAAATACGAAGACAGGGATGGATGGATGGATGTGAGGTAGAGATGCTCAGCTGATACAGTACCTCCCGGACGAGACATCGCATTCTTGTCCGATTGCTCTTTTTGTTACTTTCTAGCCCGCACCTCACTCGTTCCCTGGCTGTGTTCGCGGATGTGACGGATCGGTGCCACCGGATTGGCCGGCTCGGAGGCTTTATCGCTCTCTTTTGGACGATGGCTGCTACTGGCTGCACGAGGACTGTAACGTAGGCGCTGAACCACGGCTGTGCTTCCCGCTGGAATCGGGTCGCATGCTAACGCTTTTCGAAAAGCACCAAAAAGCTCCACAATCTTTGGGCAAGCAGAAATGGGGAAAACGCGATGATTACATTCAGATTGTTAAATACATTCCATTTGGATCAAATGCAGCAAATTGGTCTGTACTGTTTGAAATGTCGTTACAAGAACCAATGTCGCAGAGAAACGAGAGAATCCCGGACAATCCAAACAGAACATTTCTATTCACAGGTCTTGTAACGACTGAAGGTTTCCTATGTGATGGAAACCGGACTGGTTCTGGTCAGAGTGCGGATGTGATGAATTCATATCGGGTGTGGTATAAAAGCGCAGATGGCTTCCATCCCTGTTTCCCCCATTGTCGTTCTGCTTGCTGCAGTCCAAATGTAAACAGTAACTGTTGCATTGGCTGTGGCGTTGGGGGGGGGGGGTGTCATTAGGCTGCAGCCTTGGGACCACATCAGAGATGGGTTAGGGTCCCATCAAGACCCGTCGAGATGGGGAAGAGATTTACCCGGCGTCGGCCGCTGAAGCACAAACTATCGTTTTGTCACATTTTCTCTGGAGACGTTTTCGTATTTTCGATCAATCGAGTTTTCGAGTATTGGCAACAACAACGATTTAACTTCTCGTATGGATGTGTGACCGTTACTGGACCAAAACAAGAAAACACCAACAATTCAAGGAAATTCGTTGGTGTTTACTGATGAAATCCATTAAATCAGTCTGATTTTATCCCAGCTGACTCCAAACCTAACCCTGATTTCGTAAACTCGCCTAAAACCTAAAAAATTTTCTGCAATCCGATAATTGCAGAAAATTGTGTAGTTTAGTAGTGTATATATTTTGATCTTTCTTTTTTATTGTTGCTTCGGCACTGTTATTTAAATTCTGTTTTTCTCTTTTTTTGCTGTAACAAGTGAATTTCCCCGTTGTGTGGATAAATAAAGAAATCTAATCTAATTGTGTTTTATAAGGTTTTTAAAAAAATGACTAAACTTTATAGTAGTTACGATGTCAAATTAGCCTATTTTACCAAATCACACCATGTGAAACATTCAAGGTAAGAACTTTCCAAAGCAGCAGTTTTTGTTTGAGTTGGTCGGAAACGCTCACAAGGTAAATCCCCCCCCCCCACGATCCCAGTCCGGGTCTTAAGAACCGAAGTGCCCATCACACGGAGCCTTCAGCAGCCAGTAGCAGACGCCAGAATCTATTCAGACGAGTCACAGGTTCGATTCCCGGGGGAAGTGGAGGCCAGCGGAGACAGTTCCCTCCGTACAGTGCATAGATCAAATCAAGGAAGCACTACAATTACAAAAAAGAAAAAAAGGTGATTTTTTTTCTTCTTCATTTTTGATTTGTAAACTTTTATCAGTCATCAAATGATTACGTTAAATGTTTTTTGTTATATTCTTTGTCAATAACACACACACAATAGATCTTTAAAATTTATAACATCCACGTTTTTTCGCTAAAACAAAGCAGGGTAATTTTTTTTTTTTGTTAGACTTCACGGTGAACGCGACGGATTCACCCCCAACCCCGACCCCCCCTGGTTGGAAAACGGGAGTTTTTTTGACTTTACTTTTTTTTTTTACAAAACAAACTGAACAAAGAACACACACACACACACACGCAGAAACACACACACCACGACGACCAACGCAATGCAGGGTTAGCAAGGATCTGCTACAGAGGTCTCTCACACCCGCGCTTCCAAGGCAGGGCGATGATGTCACCAACACAGACAGGAAGCAGCTTTGTTGTTGTTGTTCAGCAGACAACTGTATGGTCACTGTTTGTGGTTGTTGTACCAGTGCTGTGAAAAGTCTTATTCCCTCCATTTGTCTCTTCGCCCGTCCGGACCCCCGGTGGCGTCCTCGTTTTGAAGCAGTATCCTCCGGTGAAAGAAACTTAAAAAAACAACAAGTTCCTTACTTTATTCCAATGGTAAAAATGTAAACATTTTGCGAGGTTGCCTTGCGTGGAGGTTCCCAGAGGCCGTTCTGAGGGCAGAGCAGTGTAGACGCAGGGATGTTGCTGCGCTGTACTAAGGCTGGCCAGTAGGGGGCGCTGTGCTGTCAGCGGTGGAGCGACTTCTGGGCTTCCTTCAGCAGAGTGTCAAAGTCCAGTGCATCGTACTTGCTCTTCACGGGACCCGGACCGGCTTCATCTGCGAAACAAGACACGAAACAAGAGTCAGGAAGTAGAAAACACTCGTCTCAAGACATTTCAAACGGACTCGGCTTCAACCAAGTAAATTTACAAAGTGTTTCTGTACAGAGTTGAACTCTTGTGAAATGTGACGTGAAAATCTGCGTTATTATTTAATTACAATTTAACTAAGCCTCCAGCTCTGTGTTTTGTGAGACAAATTTATGCTACTTCAAGTTTTGTAAAGTAAACCTTTATTTTCGTTAGTTAGTTTATATGTTTGAGGGTTTGAAGTTTCAAGTGTTTATTATCAAATTCACAACAATAACATTAAGCAGTCGCTGGCAATGAAATGCTTGAGTCACAGTCACAGGCTCTCTTCTGGCAATGCTAAAGTAATTACAACCAAAACATTGTATAAAATAGAATATCAAAAAATTTTAAATAGACTTGGTTTAGGGTTGGAATTAGGTTTCGGCATTGAGTTGTGGTGTTCAGGTGTGTGTGTGTGTGTTATTACCAAGGTCTATGTAGCGTTTCCTCGACAGCCTCCTCAGGCCCGCAGGTCCGTTTTGGAAAACTGTTTCCTGTTCTCTCCAGTGTCTTTGACCTCCTCCTTGGCGAATCTTGATCACCCCACAGCGCTCCCTGCGACCGGACAGAGACATGGTTTACTTCAATGATACTCAATAAAACATCAGATAAACATGTTGTACATCAGAAGAGATCAACAATTCTACAAAGTGTTAAAAAAGTCCAGTGCTCTAAACAAATCCCAGATTCAGACGTAGCAAGAGGCTTTTCCTAAATTACAAAGTTTGTGATTTCCAGTCCTTTTGGAAACTTTGTAAAAGTTTGGAGTCGTCTTATAACAAGATTTATTTTTACAAACACTGCAACTCAGTTTTTCTCACACTTGCATCTCAGTCTAGAATGAATTATCCAAAAACAATACTTCCATTCGATGAACAAAGTTACATTTGAAACTGTCTGTGCAACTTGGACACACACACACACACACACAAACAAACACACACCCTGACCCACGGTGCACACCCCCACCTAAAACACAAAGTTCCTCCATCTGCTCACATCACAGGATCTTATCTCAGGTTCACTTACTCGTTGCAGATGATGACTTTGCAGTCCTCCGGTTTGCCGAAAACCTGGAAGCGTTTCCTCAGCATGTTCTGGGTCACGCTGCCTGGCAGGTTGTGGATGTAAAACACCTGGCAGTTGTCCTGGCAACAGGGAAACCATGGCAACAGTCAGGACAAAGGACAATTCAGAATACAGGTCGACGCGAGAGCCGAAGCAGAAAGTGTGAGAGCATCCTGAGGCTCAACACTCAACACACTTCAGACCCTTGTGGTCAATTACATCAGTTTGTGTGTGATTTCATGTTCAAAACTCCAAATTAATACGGATGTTTGTGGACAAAACATCTCTTCAGTTGGAGTGGGAGGAGTCCACAGAGTCAACGCACCTCGTCAGACTTGGCTTTGTTCCTCTGCTTGTCGTCGGGACAGATCTCGGAGTTCTCACTGAAGGAGGACGAGAAAGAGAGGAGGAGGGAGAGGGGGAGGAGGGTGAGTGAGATAAGGACGAACACAAGGTGAAACTGAAATGTCAGACGTGTGGAAACAGGTGAACTGCTGCAGGAGGAGGAGAAGTTCCTCCATCGCTCTGCTCTCGCTCCTTCGTTCACTCTCCTCACGTCGCTCGTTGTCATGAGCAGAAATAATACGATCGTGACCTTTTTCTCTGAGAGACTCGTGTTGAACTTTACGGTTCCAGAAGTCAGTGACTGTTGAAATCTGTCTTCTGGGTTCAGACTACATGACTTGCAGGAGTCTTACAGTTGTTGTGAGGGTCATAGAACACGACTGACTGGTGACAGGAGGTCACACGCTACATGACCTTTCACCAGGACCTGGACTCGTGTGTCTGGTCCACGGTTACAGATTCATCTCCATGTTTAGTCTGATAGAAGTCGACTCAGAGTTAAACCTCTCGAATCACGTCTTTATAGAGTTCACACAAACTGATTGGCGAGTTTCGATTTGACTTTGTTCAGGTGCTTTTGTAGGTGAGTTTAAACAATTGTAATAAGTGCTTAAACTCCATATATCTATCTGGTAATTCCAGAAATCTCTCAGTCTGTATGTAGCTCTCGTGTCCTGAGATTCGTTCACTCATCAGATTCACACTTGTCATCTGTGTTGTTAAAGGCCACAGGATGTGCAGTGTTGAATGTTGTGCGATTTGTGATACGTTCAACATTAATAAACTTTGAATAAACCTGAAACCTTTTTTGTCCACGTAATTAATTCCAAGCTACAGACTCTCACAGTTAATGAGAAATTACGTCTCAGTATCTTCTTTGCCTCGTTGGGGATGTGATGACAGATTAATAAATAAATAGCCAGTTTAATAAACTCTAGTAATATTGTTGGAAGCTGATTCAGATTGTGTAGCAGTGGAACAGTTGGTTTTCCGTATGTGTCACAACATGCTGAGAACTAAGGAGTCAGTGTGTGAACGTCTCTTCAGTCTCTTGTTCTCTCTCTCACTCTTTTCACATTCGTTCCTTCCGTCCGCTCGACATTTCTCTCTGACCACCCCCCCCCCCCTTCTCCCCGGTCCCTCTCTCACCTGGAGTCTGTCTTGCTGGCGGGCGAGTCCGGACACACTGGGAGGGGCGATGACGAGCGAGACGCCGACTTGGACTCCGGCGGCGGCGAGCACGATATGACCAAGGTCGTCCGCTGCTCCTTGGGCTCTGCGTCCTGTGACATCACCAGCCCCTCCCCCTTCTCCTTCCCACCCGCTCCCTGCTCCTCGGCTCTGGGTCCGTCCCCCCCGGCCTGCGCCTGCAGCATGGTGCCCAGCATGGCGGCGCTGCGCTTGCGGCTCTCCCCGAGGCTCAGGGCGCAGTAGTCGTGGTCACCGAAGTCGCGGTGGGTGTCGCTGTCGCCCGCTTGGCCCATGCGCCGCAGCTGGGCGTACAGCTCCTTCTGCTCCGGCAGCTTCCTCTGGTGGTGGGCGCGGCTCAGCCAGGACGACGCCTTCGTGGCGACGCTGGCGTGCGATGCCGGATGAACAGAGTCGCTGCCGCCGCCGCCTCCGCCGTCGTCGCTGCTGCCGCCGCCCGACCCCACGCTGACCTTTCCTCCCTCGGCCGGCTTGAAGAGCTCGTCCTCCACTGGTTTGTGAGGGGGGGTGGTGGGAGGGGTGAGACCTGAGCACAAGTAACACACATTCACAGGATGGAAACCACAACCTTCCAGGAAATAATCACATCAGAAAACCTATTGGACCAAAACATGATTTGCAGAATTACGCTAAACTACGTTTCCTTAAATATGAAGTTATTTCTTTAAGACACTTTACTTTGAAATCAGCGTGTAAACAAACGAATGAATCTGTTTACCTGCAGTTCCACACAGATCCACACTGAGCGTCTGCTCGAACGGCTTGGTGCTGAACTCGCTGTCAGTGGAGAGGAGACGAGAAGAATTAGACAAAAACATTAATAAATCAACATTAATCCAATAAGATCCCATGAAGGCGTCTGTTCCTCCGTGAAATGAGAACTGAGCAGTTTTATTGATGTCGGCTGAATTTGAATGTTTCTCTCTGTTAAACTCGGGCGTTTCTCGGCGCTGCTGGTTTCTTATCACACGAACCACATGCACGCCGCCGTCCTCTCCTCTATTCTTCCTTCTATCGTTCTATTTCTGTCTGTTTCTGTCTCTGCAGTCGCGATGGAAGGAGGGAGGAGCCTCGGCCAGCGGGTCGGCTTCAGGCGGGATATCACTTCCCCCTTAAAAACTACTTTTTCTTTTTTTTTTATTATTGGTGAACGCTCCGGAAGACAAATTCGTTTAGAAGATGGACGAACGCCAGGAGTTTGTACCCGATCACAGTCGAGCTCTGTGACCGGCTGGAGGTCGGAGGGTGGGGGGGGGTGTGGAGGTTAATTTAGAAAGAGCAGCGCGGGCGAACTGTCTGGTGCAGATACAAATCGCAGGAGGTCAGCCAGGGGTCACGCTTCATTAAGGATCTCTGGATCAAAACATTGGATCGGATCCTGGTTTATCTTAAACTGCAAATATAATAACGAGTATAATAATCTGAAGAGACTTTATTTCAGCGAGACCTCCAACCTCCCGCTAACGACTTAACTCCCCTTCATACACTGAAGTGAAAATTCCATAAATTATGGACGACTTCCAGATTATGAAGCATTTGATGATATAACCGAGACAATGACATAAATAACTTAATAGGATGACATCAATTTGTGCTTAATTTGCAGCATTACATTAAAAGGTGATTAACTCAGTCATTTGCATATTCAGAGACATAAGATTAGTGAAAATGAACCAATCCTCTGCTTCCTTAATGGAATCAGCGTCTCACTCCGTGTCCAGAGATAAACAAATCACATATTCATAATCCTTTGCTTTTGGATCATTTAGTCGTGATTGCACGTGCAGCTCAGAAAGCTTCAGCTCGGTGAACTCCTGCATTTCTTTTCAATTTCCCCCAAAAAAACACTGCTGGTCTTTTTTTGAGCAAAACAGCTTGGACTGCTCCTGCTTTGTTAACATGAAATATTCTGCTCATGCAAAGTGCTTCAACCAAACTCTCTCTGCTACAGAACTGCACACAGATACTCACCCTGTGGATTTGGGATTCAGAGGCAGACAGAGACAGGCTCGCTTTTCTGAAAACCAGAATAAAAGTCCAGTTCACAACCATGGATGTAAATAAATAAACTCAAATGTGTAGAAGACGTGTTTCTTTGCATCACAGGTAGGGTTGCAAAGGGGCGGAAAGTTACCGGTACATTTCCGGAAACTTTCTGGAAACTTTCCATGGGAAGTTTAGCTCGGGAATTTTGGGAATTTTGAAAAAAAATAAAAATACGCAAATTAAACGCTGAGCAATAAAAACATCATTCAAAACTCTATTTTAAAGATGTATGGAACGTTGAGTTTCAACCCTCCACTGTGCATTCTTCCATCACATGCACAGATAACTCCCAGCATCCTTCACTCTACAGCAGGGCTACTGAGGCCTGCTGTAGAGTGCAGGACTAGTCAGGTAAGTTTCCATGATATTACTGGTGAAAATATATTAGCATGCTGATTGAGGATTGTTCATCTGTTCATCTAGACTATTTCTATTCATTTATCCATCAATTGTCAAATATGTTTACAGACGATTCCAATTGTTTGGCTACTATTTATATCTCTGGCATTGCATTAGTATTTTTTTACAAACTTTGTTCTCATCTTATTCTACAGAACAATGCCACGTGCACTCTCTCATGTGTGGAGACATTTCACCCCATCCAATGTAGAAGGAAAGGCTGTGTACATTTGCAAATACTGTGCAAAGACCTATGTTAAGAATGACACAACGATGCAGAAGCATATAGTCAAGTGCCCAAAGTTTCCTCAGGGCTCAAATCAGCCTATGACAAAACAAAATGTTTATATTTATGTCTGTATATGACAAGGTAAACACAGTTAGTATAAATTACCCACAACATTTCCCGTTAATTCCCGTTAATTTCCGTTTATTCCCGTTAATTCCCGTATATTCCCGTTAATTCCCATGGAAAGTTTCCAACTTTGAATATTCCCGGAATTTTGCAACCCTAATCACAGGCGACAGTCACACCACTGACTGTCTCCGCTCCCGTCCTGTGTGGCGCAGATCAGATCTCAACAATCAGATTTCACATTCCTGCTCTGATTTACACGGATTACGATTGAAATCTAAACGATGCTGAGACTTGAATTACGACATTTAAAATTCTCGAGGACACAAAGTAAATCCTGCATCTTGTTCACAAAGAGGACGACAAATGAACAATGGGCCGGGACTCAGAGTTAGTAGACGGATCAATTTTCTGACACTGTGGCCTGATAATAAAAGAGATGGATTATAAATACAGTCATCCTAATACATTCGGCCTTAAGCGGCTTTTAAAAAAATTGACAATGGAAGTCAGGCGTTAATCTCCGCGGTCCGACTCACCGTTGTGGCAGCAGGGATTGGTCGCTTCCATCGCACCGACGCCGGACGTGAGCGGTTCTGTCCGGTTCTCCGTCGTGGTTCCTCCTCCTGCTTGGGTCGGCAGGAGTTTGAACCCTGCTCCCTCCTCCTCCCGCTCCTGCCGGTCCCGCCCCTCTCCGTCCCGCGCTCGCCCCGGCCGCAGCCTCTTGGCGAAGCGGCTGGGGAAGGAGGCCAGGCGCCGGGAGCGCCGCACGGAGAAGGAGCCGCTGTCCTCCTCCTCCTCGGGGGTCTGAGGCGCCTCGCAGGAGCGCTGTCTCCTCTCGGGGGACGAGTAGTCTTTACGTAGCTCTGGTTTGGGGGCAGTGTAGATGTGGGACTGGGGGGGGTGGGATCTACCCGGGGCGGAGGGAGCGGCTCGGGCGGGGCAGTGGGAGTAGGGGGGGCAGTGGGAGTAGGGGGGGCTGTGCGGTCCGTAAGGCTTGCTCACATCGTACGAGCTGCTCTGCTGCAGGAGCTCACGCAGGAGAGAGTTCGCCTTCATCTCCCTCTTCCTCGCAAAGGGAAGCCTCCTGGGGGCGCCGCTGCCCCCCCCGGCCGAGCCCCCCCCACTCGTCCCCGGGGCGGACACCAGGACGACTCTGCTGGCAGAGTTTGTGTTGTGTGGGCGTGCGGCCTCGGGCCGGGCCCGGGCCCGGGGGGGCTCGCGGCGCTCCCAGCCCTGCTGCTTCCTGCTGGGCAGGCAGTAGGTGTGCATGTAGGTGATCAGCTCCACCACCGAGCGCAGCTCCTTCTCCGAGCTGAACTGAGGCTTCGGGGGCTCGGCCGGGACGGAGGCCGCCGCCGTGCCCTCCACCTCGCTGCTGGAAGACTCCTCCTCTTCCTCCTCCCCTTCCTCCTCTTCATCCTCCTCCGACTCGCTGTCCTCGTCCTCCTCTTCCTCTTCGTCCTCCTCTGTGTCGGGGGTGGGCGTGTCCTCCGTGTCCTTGGCGGTGGTGAGGTGGCGGTGGAGCTCGGTGCAGAGGCGTCCCGCTGGACGCACGGCCCGGGGCTTCCTCTTCGGAGGAAGGTCAGTCTGAGGGCGGAGCCAGAAACACAAACATTACAATCTGATTCACTAGAATCTGTCAAACATCCACTAACATGTTTTATTATCTAATAAAGACGAATGTTCCACTTTCTCCTGCTTTGGTAACGATCCGTCAATAATAAAGAAAAACTCAACAGAACCAAATGAGGAGATGATTAAATAAATGAAAATGTTTCTGTGATTCTCCTTCATCTTGTTCAACTTGTCTGTTCAGTTTAAATTAAACTGAAAGAACTTGATGAGGATACAAAAGTAAATGACGGAGTCCAGGAGAGAAATAACCAGAAAAACTAAAAGCTCCTGTGGTCGACGCTGCTGAGCCGCTTTGTTTTTTGATTTTACGCTTCATGAATTTTAAAAGGATGCAGATTAATTTTCACAGATTTCTTCATGAATTCTGTGTCAATTGATTAACGTCTCGATCCCTGGAGGGAAACTCATCTACAGAGGACACCTTTCAAAGCCCTTTATTATACAAAAGATTATTGTGATGCTCACTAACATAAAGACAGAAGAACAATGAGAACAACATGTAAATTAACTGCTCGTTATGCATCAGAGCCTCAGCAGCTATTTTTAAAATGTTTTATTGAATTTATTATAAGGATTCTCTACAGTTTTTTTAAAGTAAATAATATATTAATTCAGAAAAAGATGTATTCAAAAGAAATGATAAACAATTAAAGATGACAAATTAACCAGGTTGAGATAGAATGTGAAACAGGTTCATGGTCAGAAGTCTGTTTTTCTGTTTGTCTGGTTCTTTGTTCTTTTCCCTTATGAAAGGTTTTGAATCACCTTAAAAATATGATTATTCTGTCTTATTGGCTTTTAAAAACATTATATTATCACTCATTATTTATAGATTTATATGAAAGAGAAGCACGAAAATGTCACGTTTACTTAATTTTTCAATAAAAATCATTTAAAAAGACAAATTTTATATAAACTGATAAATTGATGTCAATATTTTCCATCTCTCCAGCCTTCAGTCAATACTGACATTTAACATTGATGTTTTGTATGAAACAGTTTCATCCATTCTGCTCTTTAATACTGAAGCTCAGCTGGAGATATCTCCACACATCTTTGGATGTTTGATTCCTGCCCTGGATACAGGAACACACACCCACACACACACACCCACACAAACACACACACACACAGTACATTTTACTCCCGACTCAGAGGAATGATTCAACGTGCAGCTGCGATGAAACGGCTGATTCTAAGTTTCTCAGACAGAGAGAGAGAGAGAGAGAAAGAGAGAGAGAGAGAGAGAGAGAGAGATTCACTGCCGCCCTCGTGACCTGTCAGTCAATACTCCACCATCTGCCACAGCAAAGCCACACTACACAGAAAGTAAAGCTGACACACACAGCGAGTGGCCGCGGGGTTACGTTGTCTGTGTGTGTGTGTGTGTGTGTGTGTGTGTGTGTGTGTGTGTGTGTGTGTGTGATGGATGCAGGCCGGGCTGATCCCCGTGCTGCCTCCTCTGGGTATCTTCTCTCCTCCTCTCCTGAGCCGGGCCGGAGGCTGCAGGCTGAAGGCTCACCTTCGCTTTGTGCCTCCACAAGATAAACGACTGGTATTGTAATCAATGGCCACTTGAAGCACAATGGTCGCGGCGATCCAATTACTGCTAAGTCATACAGCACGCGGCTCTGTAAACGTCCTCTGTTCGCCAACACTACATCTGTCAGGAGGAGACGCTGCGAGCACCAAGCTCCACGGAGTCTTTATTCTAAACTGAGAGATCTGTCATCTCAGGAAACACAATCAAAGCTGAGGCTCGGCTGCAGCTCTCCGGACTGGATGAGAACCAGAGACCTGTGAGGAGGTTTCCACTTCGAGGTCCAAAACTGACTTAACTACTTAACTATTTGGAAAGCGAATCATCTTTTAAAAATTGTGTTTAATAACATTTTGCAGGGTTTTGAGGGGAAAGGTCTCGTACATTGTGATTAACCTTGACCGGATGCTCAAACTCCAGTGAAATGAATCTGCTTCAGGTGAAACTGATGCTGTTTTCAGACATGAACTCTGCAAAGTGGCAGAAAAACTGAGTCTGGACATTGACAGGAGTTTGTGTTTCTCGTATAAAAAAGCAGATGCACATGGACTCACTCGGAGCATGTCCACATGGACATATGGACATGTCCAGGACTAGTGCAGGTCTGAAAGCAGCTTTAGAGTCCTCTTCTTCAAAAATAGAGCTGTTCCAGGCCTTACGTTATTTTACTCTCTGTTATATGAACAAAGGTTTTCATTTCGTGTCAACAATAATGCATGAAAAGCAAATTACTTTGCATTTCCTGATCTGCCACTTCCAAGATTAAGTGAAGAAGTTAAAACACCGACTACAACTTTCTAAAAGTGGGAGAAACATCGAGTTGCAGTATGAAGACAGGTTTTCTTCCAGCGTTGACTGCTGGAAGAAACCCGGCTGCAGAATCAGACACTAAAGTTTTACCATCTATCTTAAACTTAAAGGTTTCACAGCTTTGAAACGATCTCAACCTGCAGGTTTGTTTTGTCTCAAATGATTGGAGAACTAACTTGTCCTTTAAAATCAAATGCCAACATCTGCTCTGACCCAATCCTGAGAAAGAACAACGGCAGACCTTTATTTGAAGAAGAACTTCTGCAGTGTGGGCGACTTCAGGCCTCGCGTGCAGCAGTGAATCACTTCTGCCTTAACTCGCCACCTCTGAGGGAAAGTGATTTGAAAAATCCAATTTCTTTATCTGTCCGGCCTCCAGGAGACACAGAGCAGGAGGCGGTGGGAACTGGGATGTGAGGAACAGCAGGAAACACGGATTCACTTCTGCTTCACGGTCTGAGGACGACTTTTAAAATCTCTCTCTCTCTGTAATCCACCTTTTAATTGACAGGAACTGGCTGTAATCTGAAACTCACCTTGACCAGTGGTCTGACCGGCCGTGGCTGCAGGCTTCTGTTGCTATAGCGATGGCCGTGGACTCCATCTTTGTGTGCGTCGCCGCCCGAGGGCACGTTGGGAGGAGTCCGCAGCAGCTTCATCAGCTGAGGAAGAGGAGGAAGGAGGAGAGGAAGAAGAAGGAAGAGAGAACATAGGGACATTAATATGCATCAAATAACAATGGGACCTGTGTCACTATGTATCAAGTATTTGCAAAACTGCTACACTATATATTCCATATTGTATCTTTAATAATTTAGTACTTTCACTGCGTGTGTGTTTCTCTTTCCTCTTCCAGGCAGATTTCTCTTTTGGGACTAAAACACATTTTATTTCATCTCATCTCACACATTCTGTCCAGAAAAACCAAAGGAGAGAAACTGAGAGAAACACATGTAAACACTGAGATGAAAGCTTCTTAACGTTGGTCTGTCGTTCCGGTTTCTGATCTCTATTCTATCGGCAGTTAACCTGCAGCAGATGGATGTTTGAACAAGGGAATAACGTGCAGGAGAAGTCATCAGGTTAGGATACTGTACATTCATCACGTCACCGCAGCCGACAGCGACACGGCACTTTCACGTTTCCCATTACAGAGCTGGACTCATCCATGTTCTCTCTGTGATAACACGTGTGACTCCTGCTCCTCCTTCATCTTCTCTCTTCCATCAATCTATCTTCCATTTCGGTTTTCATGATCAACATCTGTCTTTGAAGCTTTTTCCATTTTCAGACATCATCCCTTATTCCCTTCCCATCATCCCCATCCTCGCTCTTCCTCCTCTCCTCCATCGTGACCTTTAACACCCATCTTCATCGGAAACCTCTGCCCTCTTCTTTCCCTCCAGCATCCCTCCTCCTCTCCACCCATCCCTCCTTCTCTCCACCCATCCCTCCTTCTCTCCACCCATCCCTGATCCAACAGGAAGCCACAGTTAAGACTCAGGGACGAATCTGCGCCTCATTCGCCGCCATTCTTTCATCGCCTGTATTCATCCGCCCATTCATCCATTCATCCCAGCGCCTAGCTTCATGACAGGGCTATCAGCTGATATAAATCAGCTTAGGGAGAAAATCCCTCGCCACGCCGCGCCGCTCCCGGAGACGACCACGGGGGAAATGCAGATGTGATGGGAATGAGGATTTGAGCAGCACGACAGAGCAGAGCTCCCTGAATCATTTACAGCTGGAGGCCTCCTCCGGTCCTCAGGTGATGAGACTGTTGGAGCTCGTTCAACCATCATGTGATCGGAAATGAAACTCTCCTGGTCGACTCTGGTTCTTTACATCGGACTGACTGAGATTCTGCTGGATGTGATTCTGAAGCTGAGGCAGAAACGTAAATTTAAAATCACCTCACTTTCTGGATTTGGTTGAATTTAAAGGATCAGCGATCTGTTCAGGGTGAAACATCCTCAACTGGGCAGTTCTTCTCCATAGCAACAGCATCTTAGACGTCAGTGGAGAAGATGAATCCATCTATTTTCTACGTATTCATTATTTTAAAAGAGGAATTTACAGAAAGGAACCAGCTATGTATCAGAGTTATGAGTTATCATAATTATTATTATCCACCCACACTGGAAGGCGGAGGTTAGACCCTCTCAGGTCGCCAGCGTCTCACACTTATTATTATAATTTGAATATTCTTATTAATTATCTAAATCATTGAGCTACATTTAGCTATGTTATCTGATTTGAACCTGGAGCTCAACTTCACTTGAAGAACCAGGCGACAGATAGAGAAACTGAGAAAAATCTCTTTCTTCCATTATCTGGAAATAAACGTGAAACATGAGGTAACTGATGAGGTAGAATCCTTTTAAGAGCAAAAGCATCGGCCGGTTGTTTATGGCGTCGTTGGTTTGTCATAAAGCTTCTTATCATTGTCCAGAGGTCACAGGTCAAACTCGTTTTATTACAGCACCATCGCTGTATATTGCTTTAATGAATCCAACATCAGCGCACTTCACTATCTGGGTCAAACGACTGAGCGGGCCGATCGGGCCGCAGCACTAATGGGGCCACCGGGGCCGGTGTGGACGAGCCAACTTGGCTCAGGGTGTGTGTGGTGATGCTCCTCTGAGAGAGTTCCATTGAAGAAGAAGTGAAGAGGAGGCTGAAGGTTTGTGTCTGTGTGAAACATTGAAAACTCTTTGGCAGCGTCCGGCCCCTCCAACACTCTCCTCCGCTCTACTCTACTCTGGACGGTTTCCAGAGCCGCACTGGCAGCATCAATGAACGCCTTGTTCTGTGCCCGGACACACACACACACACACACACACACACACACACACACACAGACATATAGACACAAACACACAAACACACACATAGACATTGAATTGCACGAGAGTGATAAACCCAGATAAACGCAGGAGACTTTCTTTCTCTTTCCAGCATCAAATATTAAGAAGGATTGAACGGATGAAGGGATTGAAGCTGAAGTGGTGATGGGACAAAATATCGATTGCACAATAAATCCTCGTCCTGACGAGTGAGATGTGATTATTGATATTTTGTTTGCAGAAAATATTGATATTTCATTTTAGAAAAAGTCTTCTGCAACTAACCAGAATTCAAGTTTACAGCTATTTTAATAAATATAGGAAAGATGGCACGTGTCGACATTGACTAGTTACAGTTTGTTTGTTAGAGACTAAAGAGGAACTGAGATGAGACTTTGTGAACTTTTGACCTCAGTTTGTGTGAAACTCTGTGAAACTGACACAAATCCTCGACTCTACCTCATTAAAGGCATTTTGTATTATTTTAGTTATCAGCTGGAAGGTTTTCAATGTGAATACTGTTGTGAGGGGGGGACACGTGGCCTCTGAGTGTTCTTTTATACATGTCTCATACATGTCAGGACACAAATACATGTATGTATGTATGTATGTTGTGTATTATTCTTATATCATTAATAAAATGTGATCACAGTTATGTACACACACACACACACACACACACACACACACACACACACACACACACACACACACTGACAGTGGGGCCTCCGTGAGGTCATCTGCACTACCATCTCAAACCAGTAGAGGGCAGCTCCACACTCAGACTTAAACACATGAGTGACAGCAGTCATGTGACAGTGAAGCACTCAACTGATGGAAACACACACACACACACACACACACACACACACACACACACACACACACACACACACACACACAAACGCATCTGGCAGCTTCAGTGGAGTAAATGCTATAATGTTATTACACCGGGCTTTTCTGTGAGCGGACAGAATGTCAGGTTGCTATTTCCGTCACTGATACTGAACACAATGGAAACCGAGCCAGGACCCGGGATGATGTGATTTCTATAAAAGTAAAATATTATATTCTGCTTCCTGTCAGGGCTCCGGGAATCAGCCCCGGATCCACTGGGTGAACTTCTCATGAATCAATGAGAAAAATACATCTCCAGAGGAAGAACAGGGGATGATATTAACTGTTTCAGAACTTAAAAAACTCATCAGTGTAAAGAAAGAGTCCAGGATTCTTCTCTGTATCTTGTTTAACGTGAAACTGGGAGAAGACGTTTTCATGGAAATCACCGGATCACGAGGCCTCTGGTGTAAATACAGGTAGTTGTAGTGTAAACACCAATTTAAACGGTGAAGAGTTTGGCCTTGGGACCGTTAAGTGATTGTTACAGGTGGAAGGAAACAGCAGAGAGAGAGTTCATCAAATCAGAATCAGGAAACCTCTAAAACTGTCAGAGCTCCACCTGTTTCTATGTGACTGTTCAACATTCCTGGTTCTGACTCTTCTTCTAAAAACAACCTTTTCCCTCCGTGTGCACGAGTCCTCGAGTCGAGTCCTGACGGTTTGAAACCAGTTCTTCTGCTCACGTGTGACTTCATCTCACTCGGGAGCCTCCACTCGTCTTCCACCGTCGTAAACTCGCTGCCTGGAGCCACAACCCGAGAGGAGACCCCCAGGGGAGAGGATCCAAGAAGGTGGAGACGAGCTGGTAACCAGGCAGCAGCAGCAGCGTGTGTGTGTGTGTGTGTGTGTGTGAGAGGAAACTTTGTGAAAGGCGTGTTATCTTGCCAGCTGTCAGAGGAATGAAGCAGCAGCCACTCCACTGAGATCTGTGAGTCTGAGCACAGAAAAGACTTCTTCAGCTGCACGCGTACAGGAACCCCACGTGGCGCCCGTGCACGATGACTCACGTGTGGTTATACAGCCGCCGTAAAAAAACACAGGCGCTGATATATTTCGTCACACTGACAGTAAAACACTGATCTGAGCACACGCTGGTGTTGCTTTATGAAGTGAAGACTGTTCATGGTTTGGTTCAGATTCGGAGGGATTCTGTTTTTCTCTCTTCTCGGCGAAACGCTTCATTAATCAGGGAAATTGATTTGTGCTGTTGAGGTTTTAAGTAAACAAAGGTTCCGTCTGTCCCTGGACTTCACACCATTAGCTCCCAATCCGCTCGTTAAGTGAGAACTCATCTTCTTCACAGACGTCTCTTAAAACCAGCGGAGTCGCCCTTCGCTGGTCATTCATGAGATCACAGGTTTCAGGACCCGGAGTCCATTTCTATTAAGAGTCTATTGTTTGATCCTGTCGTGACTGGGAAACTGCAAATCATCAGAAAACGTGGTGGAAGGATGTGATGTGAGTTAGGGAGGCGGGTGCAGCTCCAGGTCAGGGGGCGGAGCCAGGAGTTTTAGTTTTAACTAACCTGAACATCACTGAACTTCAGGTTTTTGTTAACTATTCAACTGACCTCTTCTCGTTTGACCTTCAGCGTTTGTTCTGTTACTGATAAACCGGCTCAGTCCAACCAGAGAACTCAAGGTGCACCAAGGGCAGAGCAGTTGTGTGTGTGTGTGTGTGTGTGTGTGTGTGTGTGTGGGGCGACAAAGTTTAGTAACACAACAGTGAAGGTCAGATCAGGGTTCTGTGTTTTGGACTAAACAACTCCTCCGTGATCGCAGCAACAAAACCAGTCCTGCTGGGCCGCGATGTCACGATGGCAGCGGACGATAAGCGTCACACACACACAGACACACACACACACACACACACACACACACACACAGACACACTAACGGATATCAACGTCAGGGATTCCTCATCTGCTAAATTACCCTGATTCCTGTTCTGAAGCATCTCAGGTCACTGAGGTCGTTATTACTTCCACCAATTTGGAAGGAATGTCACTTCCTGTGGTCATGTGTTCTCATGTGATGCTGCAGAAACACTGTGGCTCTTTACAGATGTTTCAACAACTGGATCTATTGATTGACTCTGAAGTAACAGGCTGATCTGCTGTTAGAGCTTCTTCTGTCTCACCCTGTTGAACGTATATATTCAGCAGCAGCTGCTGGATTCAAGAGTAGATTTATCTGTTGCAGATAAAAACCCGCTGACGTGAACTTCTCACAGACATTTATGTGTCGGCGTTTAAAAGTACAAACTTTTATTTTACAGAACAAACAATGCAGCAGAGATGTGCATCATGTTTTAATTTAAAATATGTTTATTCTTTAAGTTCTGTTTGGTTGTACTTGTCATTTATTTTTATTTCTATGATAAAGTTAATTGTTAAACTGTAAAATATCAAGCCTCAATTACTTATTTTTTCTTATTCACTGGGGTTAAATTACAACATCTTGGGAATTTATGTAAAATATCAGTCGAAATATTGATGATATAATATTGATCAAGCATGAAAATCAAATCCAAGCTGTGATCAAATGTAGTTTCAATGTGCTCAGGTCTTGAATTTCGTCAAGTTTTCAACAGGATCCAAATGTATTAAATATAAAATAAGATATTATTCTGTATATTGACTGTAAGTATCATTAGAAACCATTTTCTGGCCTAAACGCTCCTGGCTCTCCCCCTGACTTCACTGACATGTTTATAGTTCAACTCTCGGTGTAATTGATCGTGTGCAGAGCAGCTCGCTGAATATTTACTCTGCCGGTTATTCAGCCGTGCAGCGTGAATCATGACCGGCAAACAATTGCATCTTTGTGAGCCGCCGCCGCTAAATCAGAGTGAAACCCCCCCCCCCCCCCAGGCTGTGAAATCTAAGTCAAATTAAAAGAAGCCGGCTGGATTCATCCTGACAAGTGCAATAAGGCCACGTTACAGCCCTAATCGTAAGTCGTTTACTGCAGGGGAATAGCTTCCTGCTTGTGTCGAGCTTCAGACGCTCTCCTGACAGCGGCGTGAACCAGGGGGGGGGGTGCGGGGGGGGAGTAGGGCACAGAGACGTGGATTTGTTGTTCCTGCTCGAGGAGGAGGCGCAGGTTCAGGTGCAGGAGGCCGGCCTGATAACGAGAGGACGAGGAGCAGAGAGGAGAGAGAAAAACAAGTTTCTTTCTGAGAAGTGTGGTTCAGGGAAAGAGAGAGAGAGAGAGGGGCCCCGGGAGAGAAAGAGAGAGAGAGAGGCATCCAGCAGCCCAGTGTGAAAAGAGGGAGAGAGGGGGAGAGAGGGGGAGAGAGGGGGAGAGAAAGGGGGAGAAAGGGGGAGAGAAAGGGGGAGAGAAAGGGGCGCTGGGGCTGAAAACAAGGAAACACACACAAACTCCACCACGTGCTTCAGGACCATTCATGTGTTAGGATCACTACACTTGTGAGGACCTGGGGGGGGTATAATAATCATCAAACACAAAACCTGATTACCGGAAAATTATCATAACTCGGGTCTAAAGTTTTGAGATATGACGAAGCAGCGTCATCACGGCCACAGAGTCCAAAGTTGAACTTGTTATATCTCCATATCTCTGAAGTTCATTTGCTCCTTTTACTAAAGACTCTATAATCTAAGTCTTTATTTAATTTCTACACAAACTCCACAAATAAGCTTCTGCAACTTGTCTTCAGTCTGAAAGTTTTTTTTAGGAACTGTCTTTCTATACTTTTATCAAGTTATTAACGTAACATATTTCCTCTTATCATGTGATATGAATCTAAACCTAAACCTCATCTTATCCTCCAACTGAATTTTTAGAAACTGTGTGAAAAAGTGAGGAACAGTCAAAATATCCACACAAGTCTGTAACTCAATCCGGTCCTCACAAAGATAGAGGTCCACAGACACAAACACACACACACACACACACACTCACACACACACGCACACACACACACACACACACACACACTGGATGAAAGGTGACCCTCTGTTTTCCTGGAGTCGGAGTCGGACTTTGAACCTCGCCGTCCGACAAGGGGAACATCAAGGTGAGCAAACGTTCAACAGATTAAGATACTGGGGGAGAAAGAGAGGGAGAGCGTGGGGGGGGAGAGAGGAGAGGAGAGGAACAGCATGGTGGAGGGGGGGGGGGGGGTGTTTGAAGTGTGTGTTAAAGGCTCCTTTTCAACAGGGAGCCGGTTCTGAGCCGAGGAGACTTTTGAAGATGTGAAGTCGTTCTTTGACTTTGAGGTGAAAGTGTCGGAGACGTCCAGCGGAGACGGACAGAAACGTTCTGATGAGAAACCACAACAACCACAGAAGAAGAGCGGCCCCCCCCACCCACCCACCCACCCACCCACCAACAGTATGAGAGGAGGTTCTTACGAGAGATTCCTCGGTCTCGGAGCCCAGCGACTGGCTGAAGTCCTCGGCGCCGAGAGGAAGACTGTCCTCGTCCTCGTCCTGCTGGTCAGGCTCCTCCCCCAGGGCCGGGAAGACGGACAGCCCGTCCACCTCGGCGTCCACCATGCCGTCCAAGCTGTCGGTGAGGGCGGCGAGCAGGGCGGCGTTCTCCTCTTCGATCTGCAGGGGGCGGAACACAAGGAGAGAGAGGGTGAGGAACTGAATCACTGCAAAGGAAGAAGTTACAGAAGCTGATAAACTTCTTAAAGTTGAATATCTGACATTTCTCAACAACTTCAAGTCTTTACTCAAGGTCAAGAGTGGAATCTCTATTTCAGTTTCCATTCATTTTTTGTAATTTATCTCCTTTTGCACAATACTTCAGTGACCACATTGCATTCTGTTCTCGGATTGTTGTGATTTGTTCATATTTATTACATCCACCAACAGGAGATATGTTTTCATCCCTGTTTGTTTCCTCTTCAGGGGAATTACATGAAACCTACAGAGTGGATTCACATGAAACCTGCTGGAAGGATGAAACATGAGCTAAGAAAGAAATCATACCATTTTGGATCCGTAACAATACATTTTTACTTTATTTTTAGTTTTGTTTTTTGATAATAAACTGAACCGATTTGACTGATTTCCCAGGTTATGATACATCGTTCTTCATGAAAAAACTGATCTGGATCCAGTGGAATAAAATCTGGATTCATAAGGAGACTGTTGGGCCCTGGCTTGAAATATGCAACCCCCCTCTAGTGACCCCTCCCTGCAATCCTCACAAAAGACATTTGAGTCATTTTGTCTTGAGTCATCAAGACTGTTGGAAAATATCTCTAACCTCCTTCTGACTTTATGCTCGTACACAATAATCACGCCTGGAAAGAATTGTCCGATTCAGATGAAGAACAGACTTTAGGGGAAGATGTGTCATGTGTGAATCACTCTCTTGTTTCCCTTCCTCCTCTTGTCATGCTAATCCATCAGCTTCTCCTCTATCCTATTTAATATTGTGTATAATATTCCTCATGTACTCGACCTTTAACCTCATCAGACAGAAATTGTTATCGATGGATCTGCAACATCATCATCAACAAACTAGGTTCAGTTCCATGTATGAAATTTGAAAACACACGAGCAGAGAAGCGTGTTTATCTGTGGCTCCAGTCAGAATCTGTTTCCCCCCCCCGCCCGCCCTGTGACGCCCACTCGGGGGTTGTTTACTGTTAGGCAGCTGCCATCTTGCTGGGGGCGGAGTCTGCTGGAGAGGTGATATCACGGCCGGCCTACGGGAAGCCACCGAGCTCCACTCATCTGTCTCCTCTGTTTATCATCCGGCTCGATCTGTTCCCGGCTGCCAAACTGTTTATTATTAAATTCATGTTGTCTCGTGTCTCCGAGCTTTTGCTGACTCGCCGTCTCTGCACCGGAGGACGAGACTTAAAAGACTCTGAGACGCTCGGCCGGACGTCGGGAACGTACTCGGCGTCCGAGTCAATTAATCAGATTAGACGGATATTAATGAGATTTCCTGGATATTAATTGGATTCAACAGAGAGTGTGAAGCAGAGACGGAAACAGACGGAGAAGGAAAGTTACACCGAGGACAAGAGGCAGCAAAACGTATGATTATTGAAAATAGATATACACATCCAGCATTATTATTACTATTATCATTGTGATCATTAAAGTAATACAATAGCATTAGCCTAAGCCATAACTCTACCATTAGTTGTAAGTGAAATCCGACCACACACAAACACGTCTCAATCTGGCCCGACTTGGGATTAGATTCCGATACGCTGCTGTAAATAAGTGGAATATCGATGGGCGGCGCCGAGTCGGAGACATGGGGGGGGGGGGGGATTCATCTGGTGGCTTATCACACTATTCATTACTCTGTGTTCCTAACTGAGAGCCGGTATTAGTGCGATCTATACGATATCGGCTAAATATGATCTGTCAGAGGGGAGAAGGGGAAGGACGTGTGGAAGATGTGGGAGAAAAATATTGTTTATTCTTAAAAAGGTCTATTCAGGTGGGGATATTGTAAAGATTTAAAACAAGATGTCAAAACACAGAGGAAATGGCCATGTGGAAGGAAAGATAATAACAAGGGAGATGAATTAGAGAAAGAGAGACAGATGAAGTCAGAAAGAAAAAGGCTCAATTTGGGTCGGGAGAAGATTCGGTGAAGAATAATAACAGCGAGTGAGAGAAGGGAAACAGACGATAGTGAAATTAGATGGAGAGAAACAAGAGGAGGGATGAAAAACGACTGTTTCCTCCTCATGTCTTCTCTTCTCCTCTGTCTCCTTTTCTCTTTAAGTCTTTATTAGTAAAACACCCTCAGCAGCAGACCCCGGTGATGAAGCCTCTTGCTCCCGCGCTCGTCTTCCTCATAAAGATTATGGCGTCAACACAAATGTGTGTTAGTGCTGATGTGGGTCTGTGTCGTAAACTTTAGTTTTGTGTCGGAAGCAGGAAGACGAACAGTCTCTCCGGCTAATGGGGAATCGGAATGCGAATAAAAAGAAAAGTGGAGGAAGACACCGAGGGGAGAGAGTCTGTGTTTACTTCACCTCCGTTCCCATCATGCCTTTCCCTCTCTCTATTTACCCAATGCTCCACCAGCACAGTTACATTACAGAAGCTAAAGTTACATTACAGAAGCTAAAGGCTGTTTTATCTCCCTGTTGTCGTCTCTCTCTCCTCGGGATGATGCACTCACTCACTTCAGCTGTAATGGGACCAGTGGACGTCACTGGGGCTGGAAACCTTTAGGCAATCAATGCTCCAGCTTCTGCTTTCAGACGCAGAGGGTGTTCCCTGAATTCACCCTCCAAGGTCACATGACACTGGAGCCTCAAGCCGTAAGAAGCCCAGAGCTCATCCCGACTGACGGACTGCTTCCATCATCATATTACACACGGCATAACTGGCAATTACTTTCTCGGCAGCGTCCCCGGAGACTCGAGGGGATCAGGTGAAGGTTTGGGGCTTTGCACGAGTCGAGGGAAAGACGACTTGGGCCCCGAGGCCAAGATTCATCAAATGACTGGACAATTAGCGATGAGTTACACGAGCTAAACAAACAAGTCGAGGTAACGTTTCAGATACTTAACAGTGAGTAAACGTACTGAGACACGAGCCCGGGGCGAAACATGGGGGAGACTAATCACATTAATCGTCTGGTTGCATCAAAAAACACCTGCAGCATGAAAATATATATATTATATATATTCTGCAATCGCATATATTTAAGTAATTGTGGTGTTGCAATATTTAAGATGCAATATTTGAGTCTGAAAGTTGGTGAACAATCTAATTCCAATTCCAAGAAGCAGAGATTTCCCCTGAATGGCAAACTAAACTGAATCTACTCCCAGATTACTTTAAATATTACATAATCTTTTGAAAGGTGTCCCTGAGACAAAGTGTCCGGCAGCTGGACGTCTTCTGTCCCTGCTGAAACACCGATGATGTGTTTCGGTTCTGTAGGATGTTTATTCTCCTTCCCAAATCAAATCAGATTAACAAACTCTCCATTTTTCCCGAGGCTTCAGGATTCCAACTCTGTGGATTAGGTTTAAAAACTCAATCTGGATTTGAATTTGTTTGGTGAAATGGGTTTGTTTTCTCTCAGGTTTGTGCCTTTAACTTTGAAGCTGCACTTTGTCACATCATTTGCATGAAAGTCTCAATGAGGTATTGAAGTCTGTGTTGTGTGGGAATCAAAAGGGAAGTGAACAGCATGTTTTTATTGGCAGACGTAGAATTCCCAGTTATCCCTTAAAGGCTCAAAGGGACAAAATAACAACAGTTAAAAAACACCTTCAACCCCAAACAACTAATCCTGAGGCCCAGATTATCTGTATATAGGGTTGCAAAATTCCGGGAATATTAAAAGTGGGAAACTTTCCATGGGAATTAACGGGAATATACGGGAATATACGGGAATATACGGGAATTAACGAGAATATACGGGAATTAATGGGAATAAACAGGAAATGTTGTGGGTAATTTCTACTAACTGTATTTACCTTGTCATATACAGACATAAATATAAACATTTTGTTGTGTCATAGGCTGATTTGAGCCCTGAGGAAACTTTGGGCACTTGACTATATGCTTCTGCATCGTTGTGTCATTCTTAACATAGGTCTTTGCACAGTATTTGCAAATGTACACAGCCTTTCCTTCTACATTAGATGGGGTGAAATGTCTCCACACATGAGAGAGTGCACGTGGCATTGTTCTGTAGAATAAGATGAGAAAAAAGTTTGTAAAAAAACACTAATGCAATGCCAGAGATATAAATAGTTAGCCAAACAATTGGAATCGTCTGCAAAAAATATTTTACAATTGATGGATAAATGAATGGAAATAGGCTAGATGAACAGATGAACAATCCTCAATCAGCATGCTCATATATTTTCCCAGTAATATCATGGAAACTTACCTGACTAGTCCTGCACTCTACAGCAGGCCTCAATATTGGCAGACGTAGAATTCCCTGATATCCCTTAGAGCCCAGATTATCCGTATATAATAACATTAATGATAAAAGCATAGAGGAAGTCATCAGCAGATTAAGGGAACTGCAGTTGTGAAGCCTCACCTCAAAGAGCTCATCTGCCGTGCTGTAGTGGATGGAGGCTGGCGAGGCGTCGGAGGCCTGGTCGTTGCACCACTGCAGCTCGCTGAGACAGTTGACGCTGTCGAAGTCACTGGTGTCCAGCTGCGAGAGGTCGATGTCCGGGAAGTCAGTGTCCAGGCGGTCGGAGCACACCTCCTCCTCCCCATACTGCAAGAGCAAGACAGAAGGGAGAAAGGTCACGTTAGTCAAACATCGAGATTAAAGCTAAACTCCCGGGAGGTTTGTTCTTGTTGAGATGCGACAAAAAAAACTACGTGATCCTGAATAACTGGAGGTGCTGATCCCAGCTGGAGGGAAAGGGACGACTCGGCCTGCGTCACTGGAGTCGGACACTTTTATCTTTTATGCATCACGAAGGAATTGATGTTTTCTCTGTAACCACCGCTGTCTAAGAACCCGAGTCACCGAACATGGGAAGCGACTCGGCTCCCAGCTGAGGGTTCCGTTTCCTGTGAAGTTGCCGTTGTTATATTTAGGGGGTTCGATTCCCACCGGGGCCACACTTTGTGAAATATGCATGCAGCTGAAGCACCGTGAGGTACTCGGGATGATAGCCTCCATCATCTGGCTTCTACTGTATATTATTACACCGCTCAGTGTCTGAGTCACAAGGAGCTCTCGTCAACAGACCCTCATCTCTCAACAGCCACTCGTTACAGATAATGAGACTTCCATGTTCGAGGAGGTTCCACACTGAAACCGATGGAGGCATCTGAAGGATTAGACAGAGAACGTGTCACACACTGCAGCAGGCGTTGTGCGGAGGTCCTGCACATCAACAAAGTGCTTTTGTGTCACCGAGGGTCTTCAGGCGATTAGTTCCCCTCGGGCCGAGTGTGTGTTAATCAGTGAAATTAGCTCCTCGGTGTAATCTGTGGACTTCTCCGTCACGGTGGCGCGCGGTCGATCCAGCTTTGTTTTTCTAAGCTCTGAAGAGGAAACTATTCCCCATCCTCTGAAATGATCCTTTGAAAATGATTCTGGGCGCTCGCAGTGATCAGCAGGACGAGCACAAACACAACAGAGACATATTTGTTCCTTTTATCAAATTTGTAAGTCCACTGCATTTGGAGCATGTCCAGTAGATTAGCTTCTACATCACCGGCCTCAGACTCAGAAGACAGAAGGTTTATCTGTAAAAATAGCCGGAATTCAACCTCTAGGACGACGGAGGATCGGAAAAGTAATAAACTAGCTTGAATATGTGATGTAGATTTTACATCAGCTGTACTAACACAATGCTTTACAACTGTTTAGAAGTTTTGTTTCATTCACAAATTCATATTTAAACATACTTTTTATCACTGTACCCCTACAAGCCTTATTAAGGACTCAACACCCATCTGTCCATCGTTATCCGTAGCGCTTAAAGACTTCTCTTAAAATCTTTCTAGTAACTTCTTGAACCTCCTGACCTCCACCAGGGGCCCTACCACCCCCCTGGGAATCCATAAAACACCCTCATGATCCTAAACCCCCAACAATGGATCTTAAAACCCTCAAATCCCTTAGAATCCCCTAAACTCTACAGAAAACCCTAAATTTCTGGTGTTAGTTTTCAGGAAACCTTCTCAATAGTTTGCAGCTCTTCTCAAAAACTCTTACAGCTCATCGAGACCTTCTCAACACCCTGAGAAGATTCTTGAATTCCATCTAGAAAACCCGGAACACCATCAAGAGCAAGGAATCCTTTAGACTCCTGAACCTGATAAAGAAAAACCTCCTCAATGAGTCTTAAAATGTCCTCAAGAGCACATGGAACCACCTGTTGAAACTCCATCGAGGGACAAACCCTGTAAAACACCAACGTGGTCCTGGAACCCCTTCAGGAAACCCCCTCAGAAAACCCAGAACGTGTTCCAGTCAGAAGGTGGAGCCACGTGGTCTCCAGTCACAACACATGGCTGCAGACAGAAACACTGAGAGAAAAGAGGAGGAGGAAGAGGAGGAGGAGGAGGAGGAAGAGGAAGTGTGTGTACGTGACTCGGTGTGAAGACGAGGGACTGTGGTCTCTGGTGGGAGGTGAACGAGGGAGGAGGAGGAAGGAGAGAGACAGGAAACGGGTCGGGGACAGAAAGAAGTGCAACGGGTGGGTTTTTTTAACAAGGAAGCAAAGCGTTCAGGAGATGTGTCAGTCTGCACGTTTCTCAGAGAAGAGAACGATCAATTGAGATTGAGTCTCTCTTTCATTTACACGCCCACACACACACACACACACACACACACACACACACACACACACACACAAACACAGACACACACTTCCTTCTCCATTCTTCTCACAGGGCGAGTAAACAGGGCCGACCAGTTATCAACCAACCGTCTTTCAAACTGAATCAAACCGGCAGTTTTAATTTCATATCAGATTCCCTCAGCATTAGCATCATCTCAAACTGACCTTGCTTCAGTGTGTTGTCTCTGAAAGTTTCCAGTAGGAAACCTGCAACTCTGCACCAAGATAACAACATTACTATTGTGTTATAATATAGTTTTTATCAAATGTATTATTTTGGAATTCATTTCAAATACTTATGACTCATAATATGCAACAGTTTCTTTTAAAATCCATAAAACTTCTCCATCATTTTAAAGCTTATTTACTATAGATTACTAAGTAATCAGAGTACTTCAGTGCAGTTTGCAGTGGAGCTTGACTGATTGTGAGATTCACTGTGACGTCATCTCTCTCTCTCTCTCTCTCTCTCTCTCTCTCTCTCTCTCTGTTTCATTCATATTGAGAAACAACGACTGAGTCTTGATCCACTCCACCAGAGAGAGAGTTTCTCTTCTTAACAGTTTCCTTCTCGATATCTCATCTTTATCACCAGTGTGTGTGATCTGCCTCCAGAAGCCGTGAGGGAATCTGCACGCCGCCTCATGAGTCACAGCGAGGTGTGTGACCAGCCACCACGACGCCACAAGCTCACAAGAGCGTCTTCCGATTCAAATTAAGCTTCATGCACGACTTGTAAATGAGACTTTTTCATATTTACCGAACATTGTTCAATGTATTTGGCACAAATCAGATTATTTTGCCATCAAATTGAACGTTTATCTGCAGCTGCAACACTTAAAAATGAATCAACAAACTCATGATGTATGGATCATATAGTTAATTTCACGCAGCAGTGACTGACCATCATCTCTCTCATTCATTTCTATCTTTGATATCAGACAATATTCATCGTGTTTCTTCATCATCACGACATTAACTGTTGTATTTTTACAACTCTCCACGTGCACGAGTTTATTTGTCTGAGTGAGGAATGTTTATTCAGGTCGAGGAATGAATAACATGAGCTGATATCATTCATGGTTTCATAAATTACAGAACAGAATTACACACCAGAGCAGAGACGTGATCAAAGAGCCAATCAGCAGAGTGAAGAGAGAGAGAGAGGGGGAGAGGATGGAGGGAAAGAGAGGCTTGAAAAGGAAGAGGGGGAGGAAGAGAGGGAAAAGGAAAGAGAGATGATGGGCAAACACAAAAATGCACAGACGCACAGATGAGAAGAAGGGAAGTGATGGGAAAGACTGAGTGGGTGAGAGGGAGAAAAATGAGAGATGTGGGTCAGAAGAGAGGGAGTGAAAGAGAGATAGAGGGAGGGAGGGATGGAGGGAGGGAGGGGGAGGGCTGTCGTGACTGGATAGTGAAGCAGAAGAAGAAGATGGGAAGGAAGGAGGAGAGGATGCCCTCTGTAAGACCCTCCCACCGCTTCCTCTCCTCCCAGTTGCTGATGCAGATGTGTGTTTTCACCTAGTGTGTGTGTGTGTGTCTGTGTGTGTGTGTGTGTGTGTGTGTGTGTGTGTGTGTGTGTGTGTGTGTAGTTAGCATGCAGCTCACATCCCCCTCACGTGCATCTGACTCATCCCCCTCTACACATGATTCCTTCCCTCTCTCCTCCTTCTTCTCATCCCCTCTCTTCCCTCCTTCACCTGTCCTTTCCTTGACTAGCCTCCTCTCTCCTCTTTCCTCTCTCCTCTTTTCCTGTCTCCTCCTTTTCTCCTTTCTCGTTCTTCACTCTTTCTTACACTCAATATCTTTCCATTTCAATAACTTCACCCCTCTCTCTTCTCTGTTTCCTTCTCCTCTGCTCTCCCTAACATCCTTCATCTCCTCTCTTACTCAATCCTCTTCATCTCATCCTTCTTTTCCCCTTTCATCAGCTTCACTTTGGACTTTTTCTCTTCACCATTTTCCTTCTTCTTCCCTTGTTTCCTTTTGTTTCTTTAACTTTTTTTCTCATTTTCTTCTCTCATCCCTCCTTCTCTCCACTTCTCTCCTCTTCCATCGTCTTCCTCAGCTTCCCTCTGCTCCACTTCTCTCTGGCCATCGCCCTTCCTCATCTCTTCTTTCCTCTCCTCTTCACTGCCCTTCACTCTCTTCTTCCATCCCTTCCCCCGTTTAATCCTCTTCCTTCTCTCTCTCTCCTCCATCTCTCTCTCCTCCATCTCTCTTCTCTGCCTCCTTTTATCACCCATCCTCTCATCTCTCCTCCTCTCTCCTCCATGTTTCCCTTCTTCTTCCCAATCCTCCCTCCATCTCTCCCTCCTTGTAAACTGGAAGGACAGGCTGATTGATTTCTTTGTTTCCACTCACCCTCTCTCTCTCTTTCCTCCTTTCATCCCTCCTTCTCTCCTTTCATCTCTCCCCCGCAGCCATCAATCAATAAAAACATCCTTGGGCACGACGCACACACACACACACACACACACACACACACACACACACATCACACACCTGACCATGATGCACCAGGAACCAGGGAAACCTTGACATACATGTGAGGAGTCGACCGAGCAGCGTGTGTGTGACGCTGCTCATGAAAGCAGCGTCACACACACTCACAGCTCCCACGTCACATGTTAACACATAGGTGATCCCATGCATACAAAACTACGAAACACAGACCAAGCACAACAACACACGGAGAGAAGCAACACTGACTCTGCTGCGATCTCTCATTTATTATTTTCTTCCACTATCACTGAACTTCGTGTTGCAGCTATTGTATGAGAGCAGTGACCTTTGACCCCAGACACGCTCAATACCAGTTCATGTGATGTCAGATCTTTAAACCCCTTCCACAAAAAGATGCTGAAGGAAAATCAAGTCGAGCAGGTTATAGGTTTCCTCAATAAAGCAAAGGAAGGATCCAGAAACAACAGATTCACACTCGTTATATTTGTTTCTAACACAAAAAGAAAAAGTAGTCGCTCTCTACTTTTGCTCTGACACCGAGTTTTACTGGAATCTGTTAAATCTGCAACTAGAACTGTTTTGTTAAAGGTTGAAGAAGTTAAATTGGTTAAGATAAACCATCACTGACATGAACCAATGTCACCTGTCAAATTCCAGCGTTTCTACTCGGAAAGATGACAAGGAAAATATAATCGAGACTTTGTTCAACTTCTTTTCACTTCCATGTCCAAGTTAAATCATGTTTTCTTTACATGATTTTTACTTTACCTAAATGGATCTAGTTAATTTAAATTTGGTTTCATGAGAGACTGGTGAAGGTGTGAGAGTGACATTGTATTTGTAAATTCACTTTAACTCCAAGTCTCCAGTCAAATCAGCTCTGTTGTTATTATGTCATAGAGTGAATATTTACGCATGATGATGCATAATGGGAAAAATTAAAAGATCAAAGTTTTCCAGTTTATCTTTTCAGAAGAAACGCTGACTTCTTCTTCCACTTTCAGACGAGTCAAACTCCTCTCAGCAGCTCAGAGAAACCGCTTGTTTGAATCCTGATAAAGTCTCGAGTTGAAAAGAAGCTCAGATTCCCCCGACCAGGCCCCAGACTGCGGTGGCTTTCAGTTTGAAATCCAAAAGTCTGAGGAGAGAATCACAAGTTCTGTTCTGAGCTCAGTCACTTTTCTGTGGGAACGAAATAAACAGTTGATAAAAGAGGAAATAAAGGAGAGAAAAGTGTCTCATTCTTCTCCGTGTTAATGTGCTGATGTGATAACACAATGAACCCATCACTCACTGTGTCTCTGTCTGAATCGATTATGGCCTAAATGGAGCATTAGACTGAGAGAGATTAAGCAAACTGGTGTGAAATTAACACCTTTGAAGACTTCGAAAGAGAGAAAACACTTCAGGGAAGAAATGTAATAAGTTCATTCAGAGTTTACGAGAGAAATATGATCATGAGTTACTCAAATAAAGGAAGACAGAGACCGAAAGTTCCCAAAGCTTCTACGTGTGCAAACTTCACGCCGACCTCTGACCTTTTGAAGCCTTTTAAAACTACTTGTAAAGGGCAGTGTGATAATAATAATAATAATAATAACGACAGTGGAGGAATGGGAGAGAAATAAAGTGTGGTGATTTCCATTTGTGGTTAATCTCTGCCTCAGTAACAACAGTGAGAAACCTAGTGGCCCGTTCACTCATAAAACGCCTGCCGGGACAATCACGCACTAAACCCGCAATCTATTTATAGCACCTCGGCACGTGGGGGGGGGCGTTCGGGGCTCAAACCCGCGGTGTGGGAAAGGCCAGCGAGACGTGTGCTGAACCGGCATCTTTCACTTCTATATTCAACCGCAGGCTCTATTCTTCCCAGGGTTGTCTCTGGTTTGGCTTCTCAGCAGGGGGCCGAGGTGAAACCAGGCGTCTTTCCATTAGTCTGCTATTTATAGTAGATTGGAATTATAGTTTAAGTCGAGGGTTCCTCAAAGGGCTGAAATGATCTCGAGTTGAGCTTCTGAGGTGGAAGCGAGAAAGCAAAGTTATTCTCGGAGCAGAAGCTAAAAGTATGAAGCGAAGAAAACCAGAGAAAAACGTGAATAAATATAAAATACACACTAATTCCGAACAACTGGATCAGGACAAGGAGGTTTAGTGTCACTTTTCCTAACTTTTGTGCGACAGGGAAGTCGGACGTGTGTTTCCTACGTGGTTCTGATCCTCGTGTGATTCTGAATCGATCCACACGGGGAAATCAAACCTCCGGCTGCTGATTCCCTGACAGCTCCACGACTAATGTTATATAAGCTCAGTCACAAGCCCGGTCATGTGCCAGTGAGTCGGCCATCAGTGTTCTGGACTGTCCACACTTCCCTTTAGGCTCAGGCATGCACACACACACACACTGACACACACAGACACACACAGACACACACACCACTACCACCATACAAGGTCAAGCTCTCTCAACTCCCGGCTGGAGGTGCAGGAGGAAGAAGAAAGGAGCTCAGGTCCCTGTTGAACGTACGTGATCATTTCACAGATTATTTACATCCGCTGGTGAAACATGAATAATTTCCCTCGACCCTTCAGGGCTTCAGCTCTCGTTGTGAATAACTAAAACACAGAGAGGTTTTAAATAATCAAACCTCGACTCCGAGTGGAGACGGAGCTGTTGTTCTTGTTTTGCACTTTAATTCAGTTCTGAAGGATAAAACAAAAAGTAATTACGATATGACTTGATAAATCAGAAGTGACAATTAATCCTCTGGCAGAGAGTAAAACCTCAATTTTGACCTTTAAAGGAAATAATGGAGATTTATGCACGACTCCAGTAACAAAACATCAAATATTCTCCACATTTAGTTTCGTAAATTACCTAAACTTATTTTCTAATGGGGTCAAAATCCCACTTTTCTCTCTCCTGCACGAAGCTTCAGGAGTTTTACCCAAAGTCCAAATTTGTCTCCTAACACGATCTAACATCGTCTGATCTGTGAAAATACAAATCCTCCGATATTCTAACTTTTAATCTCCAAAACGATGCTTTTTAAAAAACGTCTTTGAGAAACAGAACCAGGGCGGAGGAACGTGTGAAGGTGAAGTGACAGAGCTGAGCCCATATACATGAGAGATGATGATGAGAGGAGCCAGATAGAGAGTTGTAATCACTTCCCCCCCCCCCCCCCCCGCCGTGCACACTGAAGTGACATAGATATGAGGCAACCTGCCAAGCTGCAGGAGACGCACTAAGTGCCTTCACTCCCGGTTTCTTCAAGGTGACTTTGGCAGGAAGTAGTTCAGAAGACGACTCCTCCAACGTCTCCGCTGTGCAGCTTAAACTCGTGGACTCGTGACCTCTGACCCAGGGACGTGCACGGGAGCATTGATCAGAGGAGACTCACGCTCGCTGATCACACATGGATTTCACGTATTGGTCGTTTTAATTTGGTCTTTGGTGATAAATGCTCAACGCTGAGCTGCTTCTAAACTCCATTTCTCAAGGATCCACTTCTCGGAGAGTCTGGGGGAACTTCCTCTTTGGATTAATGATCATGCTTCTGTCTGAGCAGAGATGATGAGCTGCTTGTTACCTGGTTTGGTTTGTTTGTGCAAAAACTACTCAACAGATTTCAAAAAGAAACTTGGTTGAAGGATGGGACACGGGCCAAGAACTTCTGGGGAAGATCCAGGAAAGTTTATATCACTTTCTTTGACTTTGAGAGACAGGACGTTCTTTACCAACTTTATCTGTTTCCAAAGGAATAATAACTTTTTATCTTTTTGTCTAACAACACAGCATATATAGATGATCAGCTGGGTCTTGGTGGAATTTCAGGGGACTGTTTCTTGGCCATTGTACGTTGGAGGGAAAAGTTGATGGTCAGGAAAGAACCTGATAAATACATTTCAGTTTGGATCAAGGAAGGTTTCACCACTTTCTTTAAGTCTTCTACATTTTCATTTTATTACAAAATAAGAGGCATGTCCGGGGGCCTGATATTTATGAGTGTTTGCAATTTGTTGCAGATCTAAATAAAATATCTGGATCTAGAGAATTTAAATGTGGTTTCATGAGGGGACTGTTGGGACCTGTGTTTTACCGAGTGCCATTCTGGTTCTTTATCGTTTCTTTATTTCAAAGCAAACCAGAAACTTCCTATCAACAGATAGAAGAACCTCTGGTTTTACAACATGAGAAGAAAGAGATCTCAGATGTTTTAGGAGTCGTGTAAAATACAAATAAAGAAGAACATCTGCGATATTCAGCTCAATGAACGTGTGAATGTTTCTTGTCATCATCACAGGCTTTAATCAACAACTTGTTTAATTACTCCACACTTTGTGTTCACCCACAGTGTACAGAGCATCTTATCTCCTCCTCCTCCTCCTCCTCCTCCTCCTCCTCCTCCTCCTCCTCCTCCTCCTCCTCCTTCCTCCAGGCAGAGACCTGACACTCCATAGTGACGTGAGCTCGTCTCCAGTGAATCACGAGTAATTTGTCGACAGGTAATGAGAATTGAAAGCTGCAGGATTTAAACTTCCCATCTCGTTTCCTCCTCGGCAGACCACACACAGAAGCGATTTGCTTAATTACCGAACACACAAAAAGAAACACCCCCTCCAGCCGCGGCGCCCCCCCCCCCCTCCCTCCATATTTAATAAGGGCCACAGAAAGCCAATTATGTGCCGTTTGATTATCGAGGTACAAAGCGAGTCGATGAAGAGTCGGACAGAAGCTGAATGAGGAAGAGGATCAATGGGAATCATCATCTCCTGCTGTTTCATCTTTATTTATCCAGAGATGCTCTACAGTCAGGGGGGGGGACATGCATCCAACAGCCGGAAGAGCAAACCTCCCCCCCCCCGAACCCGATCCAGAGCTGCAGCTCGTCTCAACCCTCAGGAGCTCGCTAACGATTATGTCATTATCTGAACTTGTTGAATAATCGCCTCGGTGCTTGAGTCCAAAACACAAAGGTATTTAACTCAGGATCGTATCGCTCGCTGGAGAGGAAACATTCAGCATTTTGTCTTGATAAATTACTATAAAAGTCAATTATCAACACAGTTGTTGATTCATTTACTAAAAACGATCGGCTCAAACGAGTCGTTATAAATGTTCTAATCTGTTTTCTGTGTTTTTATGGTGAAGACGGAGACGTTGTGTGTTCGAGTTGTTCGTCAAATCAACTCAAAGTTTATCTAAATAGAAGATTTTAAACAACCAAGTGCTAAACAGGCTTTAAATGCACATAAATCTATATGAAAATATATACATATAATCGAGAATAAACATTTAACATCAAAACTATCTGAAAATGTAAATGTCGTATTAGAGGAATGTCCACTTGACATTAAGGATTAACTGTATAGAAGTTGGTCAAAGTCGTTTTGAGCCATAACTCAATAATTCAATTCAAAAATTATGTTTTATTTAACTCCTTTATATTATACAGTCTGAGTCTGGACGGACATGGATGAGAACTGTAACCACTTCTCTTATATTTCCTATTTTCACATGATTTCTGCTGATTATATAAAAAACGTGTTAAAAACAAGTGTCTCAGGGGACAAAAAACAAAAAGAGCAAAGAGGAAATGAAGTCTTCCCATTTTTGATTGTAAGTGATGAAAGAGGCTTGAGACTCACAGGAGGAGGAGCAGAGACACAGAGACACAGAGACACAGAGACTCAGAGACACAGAGACACAGAGACACAGAGACACACAGAGACACAGAGACTCAGAGACACAGAGACACAGGGACACAGAGACACAGAGACACAGAGACACAGAGACACAGAGACTCAGAGACACAGAGACTCAGAGACTCAGAGACTCAGAGACACAGAGACACAGAGACACAGAGACTCAGGGACACAGAGACACAGAGACACAGAGACACAGAGACACAGAGACACAGAGACTCAGGGACACAGGGACTCAGAGACACAGAGACACAGAGACACAGAGACACAGAGACTCAGAGACACAGGGACACAGAGACTCAGGGACACAGGGACACAGAGACACAGAGACACAGGGACACAGGGACACAGAGACACAGAGACACAGAGACTCAGGGACACAGGGACTCAGAGACACAGAGACACAGGGACTCAGAGACACAGAGACACAGAGACACAGGGACACACAGAGACTCAGAGACACAGAGACACAGAGACACAGAGACACAGAGACAGAGACACAGAGACACAGAGATACAGAGACACAGAGACACAGAGACACACAGAGACACAGAGACACAGAGACACAGAGACTCAGAGACACAGAGACACAGACACACAGAGACACAGAGACTCAGAGACACAGAGACACAGAGACTCAGAGACACAGAGACACAGGGACACAGAGACACAGAGACACAGGGACACAGGGACACAGAGACACAGAGACACAGAGACACAGGGACACAGGGACACAGAGACACAGAGACACAGAGACTCAGAGATACAGAGACACAGAGACACAGAGACACAGAGACACAGAGACTCAGAGACTCAGAGACACAGAGACACAGAGACTCAGAGACACAGAGACACAGAGACACAGAGACTCAGGGACACAGAGACACAGAGACACAGAGACACAGAGACACAGAGACTCAGGGACACAGGGACTCAGAGACACAGAGACACAGAGACACAGAGACACAGAGACTCAGAGACACAGGGACACAGAGACTCAGGGACACAGGGACACAGAGACACAGAGACACAGGGACACAGGGACACAGAGACACAGAGACACAGAGACTCAGGGACACAGGGACTCAGAGACACAGAGACACAGGGACTCAGAGACACAGAGACTCAGAGACTCAGAGACACAGAGACACAGGGACACAGAGACACAGAGACACAGGGACACAGAGACACAGAGACACAGAGACACAGAGACACACAGACACAGAGACACAGAGACTCAGAGACACAGAGACACAGGGACACAGAGACACAGAGACACACAGACACAGAGACACAGAGACACAGAGACACAGAGACACAGAGACACAGAGACTCAGAGACACAGAGACTCAGAGACACAGAGACACAGAGAGACACAGGGACACAGACACACAGAGACACAGAGACTCAGAGACACAGAGACTCAGAGACACAGAGACACAGGGACACAGAGACACAGGGACACAGGGACACAGGGACACAGAGACACAGGGACACAGGGACACAGAGACACAGAGACACAGAGACTCAGAGACACAGAGACACAGAGACACAGAGACACAGGGACACAGAGACACAGGGACACAGAGACACAGAGACACAGAGACACAGAGACTCAGAGACACAGAGACACAGGGACACAGAGACACAGAGACTCAGAGACACAGAGACTCAGAGACACTGAGACACAGAGACTCAGAGACACAGAGACTCAGAGACACAGGGACACAGGGACACAGAGACACAGAGACTCAGAGACACAGAGACTCAGAGACACTGAGACACAGAGACTCAGAGACACAGAGATTCAGAGACACAGAGACACAGAGACTCAGAGACACAGAGACACAGAGACACAGAGACTCAGAGACACAGAGACACAGAGACTCAGAGACACAGAGACTCAGAGACACAGAGACACAGAGACTCAGAGACACAGGGACACAGGGACACAGAGACACAGAGACTCAGAGACACAGAGACTCAGAGACACTGAGACACAGAGACTCAGAGACACAGAGACTCAGAGACACAGAGACTCAGAGACACAGAGACTCAGAGACACTGAGACACAGAGACTCAGAGACACAGGGACACAGAGACACAGAGACACAGAGACTCAGAGACACAGAGACACAGAGACACAGAGACTCAGAGACACAGAGACACAGAGACTCAGAGACACAGAGACTCAGGGATGAAACATGAATGAGGGCGGGAGAAATAAATGGAGAGAATAAAGGGAGACAATTTTCCCAGAATGCAAATCTGCAGCTTGATTCTCTGATAGGTGGACTGGTTCATTCAGATACTGAGCTTAGAGCACGGAGACGGAGTCAGTGTGTGTGTCTGTGTGTGTGTGTGTGTGTGTGTGTCTGTGTGTGTGTGTGTGTGTGTGTGTGTGTGGTTGTGGGTCTATATTTAGCTCTTATCCTAGTCTCATGACCAATTCTTCCACAGGCTGCCACTGACTTGAGGAGCCTCTGACAGACACAGATGACCCCCCACCCCACAACACACACACTCACACACACACACACACACACACACACACACTATGAACATGCGTGCCGTGTTGTTGTCACATGACAGATAAAAGTGATTTCTGGCCTCGTCTCACACACTTTAATGAATGAATGAATCAATAAGGAAAATTGGCAGCGACTGTTTCTCATTACCTGCCTCAGTGGTGAGACTGTGTGTGTCTGTGTGTGTGTGTGTGTGTGTGTGTGTGTGTGTGTGTTCTGTGTGTGTGTGTGTGTGGGTGTGTTGCCTTTAAAAAGGAACTTTCTGTGCCATTTCCTTCATAATTTAATTCACCTAATTCCTCTAAACTTGCTGAATGACGACCAGTCAGTCATGAGGTCAATGAGGTCAATGAGGTTGTGTGTGTGTTTAGTGTGTATTTATTGTGTGTTTTTGGGCTGCGATGATTTCAAATGAGGACAGAACCAGAGAGGAAGTGGGACGCATCTGAAAAAAGTGTTGTACCGACTGTTCCCATCCCGGCTCCTCCAGGCCTGTGTGTGTGTGTGAGTGTGTGTCATTTTGTCCTCATGCAGTTGTGTATATCCTTGTGTACAGTAATTCCAAGGGATAGGATGTCATTACACACGACCGCGGGCCATGCTCCCCTGCCGCAGTGCCTTTGAGCCTGACACTGAAACCCTTCGAGGGTTCACATGATCACGACGACCTGAAATAACTTTCCACGCTCACGAGTTGTGTTTCCGCTCCGTGTATGAAGCTAAACGTCAGAACGGTCTCAGTAATACACACGATGAGCGTAAGGACTCAACCGCACGAGGTGCAGCTGCAAGGTCGTAAACTTCAGTCAATATATAGTAATAGAAGAATATCACTGTAAAGTTTTCACTGTCACATTTGTCTTTAGTGATTAAACAAACAGGCAGTGGTGTATAAAGTACTTGAAAGCCATACTTGAGTAAAAGTACAGATATCTTACCTGAAAGTGACTTCGGTAAAAGTAAAAGTCACCCGTCAGAAAATGACTTGAGTAAAAGTCTTAAAGTAGCTCATATTAAAAGTACTCAAGTATCAAAAGTATCTGGTGTTGAAATGTACTTAAGTATCAAAAGTAAAAGTACAAAGTGCTTTTTATAGTAGTCCTGTACAGACACAAAACAATCCAAAATGTTTCTCCTCAAGATTTATCTCAACTGACTGAAAAATTATAACAACAATATGAATATAATGTATGTAATGTATAATTTTACAAATTTTGAACCCTAGATGAGAGAGAGAGAGAGAGAGAGAGAGAGAGAGAGAGAGAGAGCTGCGTCAACCTCCGCTGCTCAAGTAACGAGCCAGTTTGAGAATGTAAGAAAGTACACATATTTTTGTTCAAATGTAACGAGTAAAAGTAAAAAGTCGTCAAGAAAATAAAAACTCAAGTAAAGTACAGATACGTGAAAAATCTACTTAAGTACAGTAACAAAGTATTTCTACTTTGTTACTTCCCACCACTGCAACAGGACACAGTATCTATAAGTACCAAGTATGAAAGAGCTACTTTTATTAAAGAGGAGACAGGTTGAATTCACTTCCTGTCTGTGTCACACTTAGAGTTAAAACACTTTCAGCCAAACGGCGACTTTCCCACTAAACTTTCACATGTTTTCATTTCAGTTAAATCTTAAAAACGATCTCATATCTGCAGCAGAAATCAAATATCACAGAAAAGGCTTTTGTATGAGAACTTTTTCTTCCTCGTGTCTCTTCATATTAATCATCCGACGACCCCTCGGATTCAGGTGGCGTCCCCGAGTCTTTATGAAACTGCTGCAGCTGCTGCAGCTCCACCTGCAGCAGCTGCAGCAGCAACGTGCTGCTTCCTTCTAATGATGTCTTTCATCACAAGGCTTTATTCAGACGCAGTACTTCTAGTAAAAGTAGTTTCACTTCAATGCTTTAAGTACTTTTTGCTGCTGATAGGTTGATTCAAATCCAGTATTTGTGACCAGAATACACAAAGTTAAGGAGCAGCATTTACTCTCATGTCATCTTCCTCTTGTAAGAGCATCCTCTTGACCCCTGACCTCTGACCTCATTACTAACAGACAGACAGCGTGAGAGCATGAAGTGATCAAGGAGAACGAGTGTGTAGGGAAATACTCCACTTCAGACAAATTGCCACTTGGTTTCCTTTCTTCTTTTCTCATAACAAACACACACACTCTCTCTTCCTCTCTCTTCGTCTGAGACACACAAACGTGCGGGTTCGCTTCCTTCGTATTTCTATCGTGCGCGCAGACACACACACACACAATCATACACACACACACACACAAGGTCTAGAAATGATGTCTGGCCTTCAGTCAATACAACAAGTGTTATCGAGTGCTGCTGATGCTTCTTCAGTCTCGACTCAGAAACACTCTGAGTTCAATCAGACTCACTTTCACTTCCTCCCTCTCTCTGGTTTCTGCTCGACTCTCAGAGCTGAAGCCTCCGAGGCTCCGACAGCAGCCGAGCCGGGGAATAACAACGTTTCTGCAGAAAAAATATGTACTAAAAGTCTTCTCGATTTCAGTTTGGTTGATTTTCTGCCAGAAGTTAGTGAGTTTAGCCTCTGATCTTCCATGTGAGAGACTTTATAACAAGTCATTTACCATTAAGCTTTGAGATGGAACCAAACTTAAGTGTCTGAGCCAAAATGAGGATTCATCTGCCTCCAGCAAATCTGCCTGGATTTCAAAACGGATGAAATGAGTTTTATGAAAAGCTGTAAAATGTCCCCGTCAACCAGAAGGAAGTGTCTGGTTATGTTTGGTTATTTTATCCGGAAAGGGGCGGAGCAAAGGTCGAGACAACAACGTCCTCATTACTTTTTCATAATGACGCTCGTAAATATCACTAATGATTCGTTAGAAAAGAACCCAAAGTATTGAAGTCAAGGTCGGCTGCTTTGTGTTGCACCTGATTAAAGCAATTAGACCAAATGAAGAATCCTGTGTGTGTCTGTGTGTATCTGTGTGTGTCTGTGTGTGTCTGTGTGTGTCTGTGTGTGTCTGTGTGTTCTGTCGACTCATGGTTCAGGATCCAGTCTCCGGCTCTTCCGTCCTCCAGGCAGATCCGTTACACTGATCTCACCTCCAGCCAACCTCTGTCACTCTGCAACCTAATCTGATCCATCCCTCCCTCCCTCCCTCCCTCCCTCCCTCCCTCCCCCGGCGGGGGGGGGAGCGGCCGCGGCACAGAGGCTAAATCTGGAAGCGCGAGCCCAGGTGAGCCCTCGCCGTCCCCTGCACGTAAGAGGCTAATGACGGAGGGATGGGAACGCTCACGTTAAGCCACGAGACTGTGCTCCACTCAACAGGCTGATTAACAGAGAGTCGTTCTGCTGCAGGTGAGCGAGCGGCGTTCGCTTGTTTCGCCATTTTTTTCACCGGCTGAACCGTTCCAGCCTGGGCCACGTGCACGAGCATCACCAGATCGACTCAGATCTACAAGGTGGCGTCTCCTCTGGATCCCCGAGCCACGCCCACTCCTCGCCATCCTCACCTCATCCCTAAGCACCTGCTTAATTGTTGTCAGATTAGCAGTCAAGGCTAAACCGGACTGTTCCAAAGCCACAGCCAATCAGGAGCGAGCTGAGGGCGACTCAGCAGCTCAGTGAGATGAAAGGGGGGGGCGGGGGGACGGATGCTAAAATAAGTGCAAAGTAAATAGAGAATCATATCCAGACATTTCAGTTAATATTTTTATTAATATTCAATATTTGGATTACATATTGACAGATTTCATTTTAATTTCCGTGATATGTACCTTTGTATGGTTGTAAAGCTTTTTATTATCAAAATTATGAAGTTTAATCTCCTGTAAAGTTTGGATTTGCTTCAGTGCACGTTTCATTATCGTCTGATGCTTTTCATTTTACATTTAAGCAACTTTTGAAATAAATATATTTGAAATAATTACACTACTTGCACAAATTTTGAAATTGAAAGAAAATTTAAACTTTCTTCTTTGTTATTGTGTCATTTGCATCACAAGAAACATCCGCTTTTCTAATATTTAATTAAGTTTAATGTGATATAATTTAAATTGAATTGAAATGATGATCAATATCAGGAATCAAAAAGCTGCATCAAGGGTAAAACCTGCGTCTCACTCGAGCCAAACTTGGCCAGACATCAACACGGACGTCCAAACACCTGAAGACGAGACCGAGCGGGGGGGCTGGCGTCCCGACGCCGCAGGTAGCTGCAGGTCGTAATGGGATCGGGGGGGGAAAGCCGATTCAGAGCTCAGAAATAAGAGCGGCGGTGGCAGCTGAGACGGCGAGGAGGCGTGGCCGGCTCGGCTCATTCAGAGTGGGAACAGAACAGAACCGGGGGAACGGAGTGGAAACAGGAGAGAGGGAACCGGAGGATTGAGATGCAGAGACACTCTCTCTCTCTCTCTCTCTCTCTCTTCTTTAAGAGGATTGAATCCACTCACTTTAGAGTTGATTTGATCAAACTCAGTTACAGAAAGTCACAGACGAGCCGAGAAGAAACTCGACTGGTTCCTTAAATAAACGCCGCTGCATCACCGTCTCCTCCTCTTCCTCTTCCTCATCGTTCCCTCGACGTGACGACTGTTCAATCTCCTTAAACACCGGGCGACCAAATTTCCAAATTTCCTGTGAGAGACGCGTGTTGATTAAATTGCTGCTGAACAGGTTTGAACCCTCGGCAGCTACGATGTCCCGGTCTCAGGTGTCCGAGCGTCTCAGGATCTAATTTCAGAGCACTTGGCCTTGAGCTGCAGCAGAACCCCTGCACCCCCCCCCCATCTATCAATCCATTAGAGTCCCTGTGTGGGCATCCTCCTCCCTATTCATAATGCATCCAGACTCTTACACAGAATACAGAACCTCTTGCTTTTCATAGTTTATTGTGCAAGCAGGTTTAAGAGGATGAATTAAAATGATATGTGCTGCACAGGTACGAGCTCAGAGGATGACTGTGCAGTATCTAAATCAGCCACAAGGATTTGTTTTACAGCGAAATCCAAGGACGCCACCTTTGACCACTTCCGCTGAAATAACTGTCACGTCCAACAGCGAACTAGCAAGGGCATCAGAATGGATCAGACCAGGACAGAAATAGCAAGTGGAGAGTAGGTTCTCAGTGGCTGTGCTGAAAGGACCAAAAGGTATTTAATGTGGATGGGACACAAACAAGGAGGAAACCTGCTGATGGGTTCCGGCTGGGATGGATTTGACTTGGAGGTAACAGCGGGTAACATGTCTGATCCGGTAAAAACACAAAACTTCAAGGGAAATCCTTCTTTAAGAGCTATGCTGCGTGTTATTTTTAGGGCTGGGCAAGTTAACTCGTTTCAATCGAGTTAACTCAAGTGATGAGTTAACTCGATTAATTATTTTATCTCGCATTGACTCAGGTTTGATTATTTATTGTTTTATTGTGAAAGTCAGGCTTTTATTTTGTGAAAGTCTGTTGCTGACTGCTGCAGAACAGGAAAAAAGAAAATAATTGGCGGATAAACAATCGAGTTAACTCATCACTTGAGTTAACTCGATTAAAACGAGTTAACTTGCCCAGCCCTAGTTATTTTGTTTCCCTGATCATTTAAAAACCCCTCAGATTCATCCTCAAACCCTCTGGAAGGATCCCGGACCCCCTGCTGGGAACTCACACCTATAAAGTAATAATAATATAAAGCTGTAACAAACCTGATTTAGATCTAACTCTGATTCCGAGCCAACCTGAAAACAAGCCGAAGGGAAGTTTGTTTTGCAGCTTCAGGACTGAATCCATCACTGTAGCATCAGCGTATCTGATTCTTCTCAATAGCTTCATTAGCAATTAGAGGCGGATGCTGATCCCAGCGAACACACGGGATTGGTGAGCTGTCCGAAAGTACACACTCCAATAAAGCTTTCATTTCAACATCGCATCCATCACTCGCTCCATCCTCCCTCCGTCTTACTTCACCTCTACATCTATTGCATCTGCTGTTTCTACTCTTCCTTCTTTCCATTCTTGTTTTCTCAGATATCCCCCTCTTCCTCCTGTTTTATTGGTTAATTCCTGCAGTGAAGACCACCATGTGACCCCCGACAAATAAAGAGCAGACGCGCTGGTTTCCTGCACGAGGCCTCGAGGTCACAATCTCTCCACAATCGCTCTCAGTGAGGAACTCATTAGGAGGCAACAAGGAGGATGCATCAACCCGTGCAACGTCTCGCTTCTCATCTTACTCCCCCCCCCCCGACTGTCTCTCTCTCTCCGTCCTCCCGTCACATGATGTGAACGATCTGAGACACGACACTGACTATCCACTGCAAACTCCCTTAACTTCTATCCCAGTGCAGCCTTTCCCATCCTGATCATTGGAATCTACAGCATTATGAGGTCATATTTGAGTTTCTTGTCTCCAGATCTGTCAGTCACTTCTCTCCCATGATGCATTTCTGTTATATACATATCTTCCCTCCTGTCCCACCATCGCTCCATCCCTCCTCTCGGCTGGTAATCTATCTGTTCAGCCAGGCAGCGTTTGGTAAAGCTCTTAACAGGATTGGGGAAAATCAGAGTAAACCTTATCGCAAGGGTCAGGTCAGAGGTCAGCAGGGGAGGGGGAGGAGGGGGGGTAATGATGTTACATACATTGTGTGCATGTGTGTGTGTGTGTGTGTGTGTGTAGTGAGGAAGAGGATGGTCTTAATTCTGTAGCGCTGCAGGAGTAGAAGCAGTTTCCTGAGGGTTCATCAGTTTGCACGATATCAGGTTTTGTGTCGATCTCAGCGAACGCACAATCACACTCATGTTCGACACCTTTCCCTGACCCTTGATTACAACGCGTCACACAACACTCATTTTGAAACTCACAAATCCATGGCTTCGTCCTGACCTTAATTCAGCGGCGACAGGTCGGCCAATCAGATTACTTCACCTTCGTTTAAACTCCTCCGACGGTCACTTTTGAAGCCTGATCCGAGCCAATGAGATTTCATTAGCGAGGCGTTCAGTGTGTGTTCAACATAATTTGTTGGAAATTTATGGAATTCATCAATTAGCTCGAGCTCATTTCAACAGTAATCAGATCAGCGGGAAACAAAAGTGACGGATGCGATATTATTCCTCTGTCGTATTCTGTTGCTTCGATTAAATGAAATTAAAACTTTAAAATAATTAAATGTTTGAACGTCTCATAAGAGATGCAGCCTGGCCCTCGGGCTCAGATGTGCTTTGGATTCTTGTCTCATATTCCCTCTGCCCCCCCGACCCTGGACCAGCCGCTGTCTTCGTGCTTCTGAGAGACGCTAAAAGGAAGCAGCAGCAACACAAACACGCTCTGCTTCCTCTGATGGAGGGTAAACTGGGGCTCTATATAAAGTCAGAGAGGAGGAGGAGGAGGAGGAGGAGGAGGAGGAGGAGGAGGAGGAGGAGGAGGAGGAGGAGGAAGGCGGTGCAGACCAACAAGGACGTTGTGGGTGAAATAAGATCCGGCCGGCCTGTAAAACGATATCACTGAGTCACGCTGGCACTGGGCCTTAATCAGTCAAATGAAATAATGTGTGTGGGACGAGCTGAATGTAGCAGAACTCCCATGAGGAACTTTTAATGTTGGAGTCAAATCCATGGATAAGGTGGTAAAACATGACAGGTGTGGTCCTCCATTATTTCCCTTCACAGCAGCACAACCCAGACAGGAGGAGTTGAAATCTGACTCTGAACATATCGGACCCAGGGAGCCGGGGACAAAGGGAGGGAACAGAAGACGAGCAGGAAACAGGGGACACCCGGTACCTTAGGAGCTCAAAGGTCGGAATCCACTGTCCTCATATGTCCCAGCAGGTGTGAAGGGAGGAGCTTATCAAATATATTTCACAAAAAAGTGTAAATTTCCTGTCGTGAAACCTATTTCATCAAACTTTGTGGTTGTTATTTAAATAATCAAGTTTAATGGATTAAAAACTGATGAAATGTGTCGAGACAGTACTGAAAATGTTTTAATTATATTTCACTATAGTTGTAGAATAAAGATAAATAAATGCTATAAATAGTTAAAAAGCAATGAGGAAATAACTGGAAGGAAGGAAGGAAGGAAGGAAGGAAGGAAGAAAGGAGGGAGGGGAGGAAGGAAGGAAGGAAGGAAGGAAGGAAGGAAGGAAGGAAGGAAGGAAGGAAGGAAGGAAGGAAGGAAGGAAGGAAGGAAGGAAGGAAGGAAGGAAGGAAGGAAGGAAGGAAGGAAGGAAGGAAGGAAGGAAGGAAGGAAGGAAGGAAGGAAGGGAGTAGGGAGGGAAGGAGGGATGGAGGGAAGGAAGGAGGGAAGGAGGGAAGGAGGGAAGGAGGGAAGGAGGGAAGGAGGAAAGGAGGAAAGGAAGGAAGGAGGGAGGGGAGGAGGGAGGGAGGGAAGGAAGGAAGGAAGGAAGGAAGGAAGGAAGGAAGGAAGGAAGGAAGGAAGGAAGGAAGGAAGGAAGGAAGGAAGGAAGGAAGGAAGGAAGGAAGGAAGGAAGGAAGGAAGGAAGGAAGGAAGGAAGGAAGGAAGGAAGGAAGGAAGGAAGGAAGGAAGGAAGGAAGGAAGGAAGGAAGGAGGGAAGGAGGGAAGGAGGAAAGGAAGGAAGGAAGGATGGAAGGAAGGAAGGAGGGAAGGAGGGAAGGAGGAAAGGAAGCTAGGAGGAAGGAAGGAAGGAAGGAAGGAAGGAAGGAAGGAAGGAAGGAAGGAAGGAAGGAAGGAAGGAAGGAAGGAAGGAAGGAAGGAAGGAAGGAAGGAAGGAAGGAAGGAAGGAAGGAAGGAAGGAAGGAAGGAAGGAAGGAAGGAAGGAAGGAAGGAAGGAAGGAAGGTAGGAGGAAAGGAGGGAAGAAGGGAAGGAGGGAAGGAAGGATGGAGGGAAGGAAGGAAGGAAGGTATAATAGAGGACAAATAAAGAGCAAAGGATAATTTTTACATCGAAGAGAAGCTCATTCTTCTTCAGTCTTTAACCACATGTCAATCATTACATCACTTAGTTAATCAATGGCCTTAGCAGCTAATCAATCAGCCAATCAATTCCTGCCAAGATCAACCCTGACACGAGTCACTCAGGTCACATGACCATAGCGGACGGATCCGATTTGCTGACGTGATTCAAAACTCAGGAAGCAAAATATTTCATGATCGTCTCAAACTGAAGCTTCGACGTAAAGAAAACCTGAGAGCTCACAGATAATTACACACACACACCTAATCAGTCTCACAGAACCATAAACAAGTGTGTGTGTGTGTGTGTGTGTCTCTGTGTGTGTGTGTGTGTGTGTGTGTGTGTGTTTGTGTGTGTGTGTGTGTGTGTGTGTGTGTGTGTGTGTGTGTGTGTGTGTGTGTGCGGTTGCAGGCTGCAGATCGTAGCGTGGAGCTAAGTCGTGAAGAGCAGCAGGCAACTTCTCATTAGAGAGTGGTAATGTGATGCCTGGCGTGAATGACACACACACAGAAACACACACACACACACACACACACACACACACACACACACACACACACAGACACACAAGCTAGATTAGAGACACACATTTATGGACGAAATAAAACACAAATATGTACCAAGCACAACAAACAGCTGCGGTAAACACGTAAAACATAGACTACATAAGTCGCAAATACACAAAAACATCCTCCTGCCCTTTCAACACATATACACACACACACACACACAGACACACTATCAGTGATCCAAAAAGCCAATTTGTGTGAGTAAATCTTACAGTCTCAATTCAATTGTAATGGGTCTGTGTTCCCCTACAGCTGGGTGGGCCTCACTAGATGTAACTAATAGAAAAGCTTATCACAGCTTGGCAACTCAAACACACACACACACGCACACACACACACACACCGACACACACACACACACACAGCGGTGGCTTCCCAAGGTCGTGTGAGATTTCTAAGAATGTGTAGATAAGCAGCACTCAGCTCGTGAGCTCGGGGGTTGGAGGGTTCAGGAGGAAAACGGGTTAACGTGGCTAACGGAGCTAACGTCACATAGCATCTATCACTTCATCCAGGCCTAATTAATGAGTGTATGAGTGGAGTAAACAAAGACTACATTTCCCATCAGCCCCCTGGCTTCCCAGAGCCTCGGAAGGTCCACTCCATCTGCTGCCAAATTAATAATCAATTTAAGAGTAAACTCATTCAGTACAAATAACACAAATTAAGTGATCTCGCTTGTAAATATAGATTTTTTTTTTATTAATATTGAAGATATTACATTTCCTGAGAATGTGTCCGTGTCAATATTTGCTGATATTTCAGAAACTACATCATTTTAAACGAGAGAATTGAATCTATTGATCGGTGATGAAAATAACCATTAGCTGCAGCCCTGTGTCATGCTGCTCGCTGGATTAAAGACACACCCACGGCCGGTAAGCTGCTGGTTGACCCAGCTGGCAGCTGTCACACACACACACACGCCAAGATACCAAGCACACACACACACACAAACACACACACACACACACACGCACACACACACACACGCACACACCTGCATTCACGTAACAGATTAACACTTGCATTTTCCCAGGACGTCAAAAATATACCCTCTAATTCACACACACACACACACACAATCCACAGGAGTTAGCGTGTCATGTAACAGTAGCCTAGAAAACACACACACACACACACACACACAGACACACACAAGCAGTATGGAGACTGTGACCCAGGGGACACAAATTGAAGGGGACATTTACACCATGAATTTGCGTCGACCTCCCAACGAGAAGGCAGCACCTTGTGTGTGAATGTGTGTGTGTGTCTGTGTGTGTCTGTGTGTGTGTGTGTGTGCACGTGGCCCAGGTACTGTATCCAGGCAGATTAAACACTTATATCACACACACACACACACACACACAGACACACACTTACAAAGGCTGATTTATGACCCTTTCTGTGTTGCAGCAGCTCTATTAGCGTGAACGGTGACACGTTTCATTACTGAAGACACCGATGAAGGAAGGACAGGAGACGGAGGGGAAGAGGGGGGGACAAAGGGAGCAGTAAAGAGAGAGGAGGACAGGTGGGGGGGGGGAGATGGTGAAGGAATGAGGAAGACGCTGTGGAGGAGGGAGGAAGAAGAGCAATGCAATAAAGAATAAAGGGAGAGAGAGGACATTCAGAGAAATGTGAGAGAATAAAGTAAAAGCGATGAAAAAGAGGGGATGAAATTAAAGGAGGAGAGAAGAAGAAGGGAAGAGGAGAAGCAGGTAAAAGGTAACGGACCAGCCCTCGGTCACCTGATCTCATGGCTCGTCTCACAGATGCATCACGACTCTGTGTGTGTGTGTGTGTGTGTGTGTGTGTGTGTGTGTGTGTGTGTGTGTGTGTGTGTGTGTGTGTGTGTGTGTGTGTGTGTGTGTCTTGTCTAATTCTCATGCATCACTCAGTGCGACTGCAAACTCATCCTCTCTTCCTCCCTCCTCCGTGTCACTGCTCCTCCACCTCCTCCTCTCTCTCCCTCTCTTCTCTCCTCTTTTCCTCCTCCCTCTCTTCTTTCCCCACCCTCACCTCCTCCACATACGCTTCATCATCCCTCCTTTTCTCCACCTGCTGCTGCAGAGCGGAGAGGTGAAGCCGAACATCACGACACACCCATTTCTCTCTGTGTCCAATCCCCATCCCTCCATCCCTCCATCCCTCCATCCCTCCATCCCTCCACCCCTCCATCCCTAAGTCCAGTCACGACTCCTTAATGGTGCAAGGTGAACGACTGACAGGGGAGGAAATCGCCGAGTCACAGAGAGAGGGAGATTTAAGAGAAGAGGAAAAAGAGAGAAAGAATAGTATCATAACAACAAGGGTAAAGTTTTCTGTCCTGTGTCTCCACACGAGTAATAACCTGGAGGACGATAAAAGAGGACGAGCTGCAGCCGGTGATGGATCATCTCTCACAAACTCTTTCAAACCAGTTTAACGTCTCTGCAAGTTGAATTTTTATTCTGGGATGAAAATCTAATGCCTGACTGGAAGAAACGAAAATCCCATTTATCAATCGTTAAAAAACAAACAAACTACAGGCTGCTACAGGAAATGATCGCCATGAGTTGACATTAAAGTTTTCACTTGTGTTTATTTAGGATTAGACAGAAATCAACTTTTAGCTCCAACAATACGTCACACGGAGAATGAAAAGTAGTTTTAAGAGGAAGGAAACTTTACAGATGTGTCTCCACTTCAACGCTTCACGCTGCAGTTTTGGTTTGAGGTCACGACCGAAGATGTTTTGTTTTCCAGGAAGTCGTGCTTTCGTGAGAATCGTGACCTAAGGTCGAAAGGTCGGCGTGCAGCTAATGAGAGAGGGAGGTTAGAGGAGATAGAGAGAAGGTGAGAGAGAGAGATAGAGAGAGAGAGACTGTGTGTGTGTCTCTGTTCTAAATTTAGAGTCCAGCTATCTGTCAAGTATTCATTTCAAAACATCAATACCAGTGAGGAAGGACAGAGAGAGAGAGAGAGAGAGAGAGAGAGAGAGAGAGAGAGAGAAACAGAGAGAGAGAAACAGAGGAAAGGTAGAGAAGCTTTTAGCTGCTGTTACGCCCTGTTTGCACTAATGCAGATATTTTGCTAACTTTTCTACATTTTAACACTTAATAACAGTTTCAGTTTTTAATACAATTAAATACTCTGTATTCTCTACTACTCTTTTAAACTGGACATCCCAGTTTAGCCACTAACGAGCTTTCTATAAAGAAACAATATTCTTCTCTGGCTTTTGACAAATGGTTGTTTGAGACTTTATCGCATTTACAGCGTTTGTTGTTTTTATGATCTGGTCTCCACGGAGACATTTTGTCAAACAAAGGTCGTGTGGACAGAGATTTTTATTTTATTTTTGCAAAAGGGACGGAAAGAAAGAATCCACCCTAGTGTCGACAAGGCCTCGGTCAATCAATCAATCCGGTTCAATTACTTTGTGTCACTCCACTAAAAGCCCCCGAGCCACAACAAGAGTCATGCACGTTGATCGGGGGGGGTGATTTAAGAGCCGGGACGAGTCTCAGAGCTCGAGGACCAACGATGCTCGTCTCCTGATCCGTCTCTCACGGGACATGTCCTCCTCTCTCTCCTCCTCTCTGTCCCTGGTCCTCTCCCTCTCTCTCCTCTGGCGGCTTCGCTCTCTTCATGTGAGTCTAAATAAGGAAGTTATTTTTGCAGCCGTCGTCATCTCCCCTCCTCTCCCTCATCTCCCTCCTCTCCCTCTCTCTCTCTCCCTCTCTCTCTCTCTTTCTCTCCCTCTCTCTCTCTCTCAGTCTTTCCATGCTTCATTCCTCTCTGGAGGGAACTGCTCTGATGCAGATGAGAGAGAGACAAAGCTTCCTTCCTGAAGTCACACATCGTCCTCCATCGCTGCAGCGAGACGCACAACTTCCAGACTTTTCAAAGCTGAAGAGGTGAGAAGAAGAGGAAGAGGAGGGAGGAAGAGGAGGGAGGGAGGAAGGAAGGGAGGAAGGGAGGAAGGGAGGAAGGGAGGAAGGGAGGAAGGGAGGAAGGGTGGGTCAAACGTTAACACCCGTCGAAACCAAATGTCGCTTCTTCAAAGAGTCGGCTCGACAGTGTGTGTGAGTTTGTGTGTGTGTTTGTGTGTAACTGTAAGTGTGTGTGAGGTTTAGGGGTGTCATCATCACCCTAACCCCCCCCCCCCCCTCTTCAGGCAGGATCTTGGCAAAGGGGGGTTTGTTTTGAAACTCTAGCGCGGCCAAGAGGGGCGGAGCTCTGACCTTTACACAGGATCATGTGTGTGTGTCTTGGTGGTGCAAGGACACTGTGAGAAACAGCTGTCCCACAGAGACACACACACACACACACACTAACACACACTCACGCACGTGTAAAAATAGGCCTCAGGGTTACTGTCCTTGTCTCCCATTGACTCCCATTCACTTTGATGCAGCCAGCAGCTGATCCAGAAACAGAAAAGGTTACAAGTTCTACTCCAACAGCTGACTGACCTGGAGCAACACAACACATCCCACCAGCACAACAACAAAAAGTCACACACGCACACTACACCAGTTTTAAAAGAAAGACAGAAATGATCAAACCTCCAACATCATCATAGACACAAACGACGAATATAAGCATTAACCTACATAAACACACAAACACACACAGACACACACTTCCGGGAAATGCAAACAGCATTTGGCTCAGAGGAGAGTGTATTACAGTGAAAACGATCCCAGCTGTCACACACACGCTGACACGCAGCCGCTATTACAGCTGCAGCCGCACAGCTGATTCCACGTGTTTAGAGACATTATACAACCGGAATCTGCTTTTCTATACCGTTAAGACAATAATCCACGACTCCAATTTGTGTAAAGGTCCCGTCGTGCAGCTCCACAGAATGTACACAACCCATCACGAAGGGCCTTTTCCTGGAAAAAACCGTCCGGTGCATCGGAAGTGATGTGCTTTATGTTTATGGAAGAGACGAGATTAATTATTTAAATCTACTTTCCTCTCTCCCTCCGAATAAAAGGGCAACAAATGGATTCTTGCAAATCAGGAACGCCGGCAACAACAATTTCCCCTGACGTCCTGCAAACTGTGAGAATAACGAGATGCACGATGAGAGCCGACCTGCGGCTGAGTGTCGCTGATAAATGAAGATCCAGCTGAAGGAAGACGAGCAGCGAGCGTCCTCACGTCCTGAAGTGTCCCCCCCGACACGTCCCTCCTCAATCAGACGCCTTCATCCAGGGGTAATGAGGAGGAATGAGCATTTCTAACAAATCTCTGCAAACAAACAGAGCTGGAGGATCCTGGGAAGACTCTGAACCCCAGACATGTGAGGGAGAGGTATCAGTCCAACACACAAAGTTATAAGATGCAATAAGGTTCAAATATCTTTGTCATAAAAAAGATAAAAGTGTGAAACAAATATGAAAGTCGAACCTAGTAGCTTCCCTTTAAATGTCAGAGTTTGTTAATATTTATTTTTAATTAAAGTTACTACAGATTGGACAGTTTCCCAGACCAGGGACCTATGTGAAGGAGAGGTATCAGTCCAATACAAAAAGTTATAAGATGCAATGAAGTTCAAATATCTTTGTCATAAAATATAAAACTGTGAATCAAACATGAGAAAGACATAAAACTGAACCTTGTCTTTGGACCCAGTAGCTTCCCTTTCAATTTCAGAGTTTGTCTATATTTATTTTTAATTAAAATGTCTACAGATTGGACTGGTTCACAGACTCTGAACCTCAGACATGTGAAGGAGAGGTATCAGTCCAACACACAAAGTTATAAGATCCAATGAAGTTCAAATATCTCTGTCAATAAAAAGATAAAAGTGTGAAACAAACATGAAAAAGACATAAAACTGAAACTTGTCTTTGGACCCAGTAGCTTTCCTTTCAATTTCAGAGTTTGTCTATATTTATTTTTAATTAAAATGTCTACAGATTGGACTGGTTCCCAGACTCTGAACCTCAGACATGTGAAGGAGAGGTATCAGTCCAACACAAAAAAGTTAGAAGATGCAATGAAGTTCAAATATCTTTGTCAATAAAAAGATAAAAGTGTGAAACAAACATGAAAAAGACATAAAACTGTCTTTGGATTCTCTACAAGTCAAACCCAGTAGCTTCCCTTTAAATTTCAGAGTTTGTTAATATTTATTTTTGATTGAAATGTCTTCAGATTGGACTGTTTCCCAGACCAGGGACCCAACAGAGGATAATGAGGTTTAATTGCACTTTTATAATTGATGTAAAAAACCTTCATCGGCTTTAATAAATTCAATAAAGTGACTCGACGGCAGCGTCGTGTTTCCTTCTACTTGTTACGACCATCGTCTCTATTTCTCCGTGTCTCTGTGGCCTTGTATAAAGTTCTAATAAATAGGCAATAAAAGGCTTATAAGTCCCAGTGCCAGACACACAACACACACACACACACACCTGCCCTGCACGCAAACAGGTCAGTGTGCTAAGCAATTACTACACAAAACAAGTGTGTGTGGCCAAGCTTTAAAATGCTGTCCTGTTCATTTTGATGACTTATTTCTCTCTCTCTCTCTGACACACACACACACACACACAGACACACACATACGGTAATCCTGCTTTCAAACTGCAGCAGCACAGAGCGTCTAATCAGTTCTGCAGTAAACACCCAGCAGCAGCAGAGAGAAGCAGCGATGGTTCTTGAACCCGAGAACACACCCGACAGCAGCGTAACACACTACACCCCCGACTCTATAACACTCACATCCTTCAGATCTACACGCACAGGCAGGAGGACTCAAACATCTCCATCCCGAGAGGCTGCAATCCACTGTTTTAAGGTTTCAAACATATCAAGCATCATTCCTTTACCCTCTCCAGCCCATTGCATATTAGTGATGTATAAATATAAGTAAGCAATGAAGAAATCTGCTCCAAACTGGACTTAATTCAAATAAGATAAAAGTGTGAATCAAACATGAAAAAGACGTAAAACTGAAACTTGTATTTGGATTCTCTACAAGTCAAACCCAGTAGCATCCGTTTAAATGTCAAGAGTTTGTTCATATTTATTTTATTAATTAAAATGTCTACAGATTGGACTGTTTCCAAGATCCTGGACCTAACAGAGGATAATGAGGTTTAATTTAACTTTTATAACGGATGAAAAAAAACCTTCATCGGCCTTAAGAAATTGTAATGTTGGTGTAATGTTCTAAGCAAATAGAAAGAACATCATCATCTTGCCACTGCACCTTATCTACCTATTTTATTGTATTTTATCTTGTGCTTCTGTTTTTTATTCTTTCTACCTCAATATTTTTAATTTTATTCTATTGTATTGTATTTTATTGTATTCAAATATACCGGCTGCTATGACAACTTAATTTCCCTTCGGGGATGAATAAAGTAATCTATCTATCTATCTATCTATCTATCTATCTATCTATCTATCTATCTATCTATCTATCTATCTCTCTATCTATCTATCTAAGTGATATATTGTGTTAGTGGAGCCATGGAGGGGAAACACATGCAGCAGCTTTCCTCCAAAGTAAAGTTTCTCCGAGTTGCAGAACTCAGACACTCTGAGCTCCTGTCTCATCTCCTCCTCCACACCCGGTGTGTCACTTCCTGTCAAAGAGCCCGTGAGCAGGAGCAGGATCCGGCCGGCACACCGAGCACCAGTGTCAGCTTAGTGTCGGTTAATGTAACGGCCGCGGACACTGGCTTAAAATACCACACTAATACAAAATGACTGGTGTCAAACAACACAAATTCTAAAGGGGGAAAAACAACTCGAGTCTGAGTTCTCCACAAAATCCACAACCCTGCACACAGTGGGCGCTCAATCACTGCACAGCGGAGCGGGAATCAAACGCCCGGCGCTCCTCTGTCAGGCTCACGGCTCCTGTTCAGAATTCTGCTTTTTCATCCATCAAAGGTTTATTTTGTATTTTCCCCCACGCTCTCCAAATGCATCATAAGAGCCGCGGCTTGTCTATCAGACGCACTCAGGCAGAGGAGCTGAATACAGAAGGTCCTCTCGCCATTAAGTGTGTGTTGTAGAGGCTGGAGCCCTCACTACACACACAGACACACACACACACACACACACACACACACACAATGATGTTTTTCTCCCCAGAGTTTGATTGTTTTTGATGCGGCGTTCAAAAACCACAGTTTTCAATCAGATGGACTTTGATTTTCTATCACAAAAGGCGATTGCATTCCCCAGCAGCTTTTGTGTTTCAGCCGCACTTATACTATTACTGTGTGTCTCTCTTCAAGTGTGTGCATGTGTGTGTGTGTGGATAGTGTGAGTCAGCGATGTTCCCTGCTGTCTCATAGGGAGAACAGAGACTGCGAGCACAAACACACACTCACACACACACACACACACACATGGCAGGGGAAGTGTGTGTACGTCTGAGTGTGTGTTGACTGACTCATCTCATCAGTATCTTGCTAATGTGGAGACAGACGGCTGAGCCATCTGCTCACAACACAACCGCACACCGGCAACTTTGTTTTCCAGGCGACGCCGCTCGGCAACGTCGCTCTCGGGCGAGCGCACCGATTGGCCGACTGGAGGTCAGACTCGACAAAGTGAGGGAACGCACTCACACACACACACACACACACACACATGGTACAGGCTGTTCCCCATTGATTTTAAAGTCCCTTTAGCCTGTAGCCTTGGAGGGCTAATCTTTAGCCTGGTTGTGTCTACAGGGCTAAACCAGGCTTACTAACTAGCCTGGTTTGAGCTCAGACTACACAGGGTTAATCTCCAGCCTGATATCGGCTGCAGAGCCTGAAGGCAATGAAAAGGTCACAAGCACAGCAGAGCATGTAAGGAGTTTATTAGGAGTTAGAGTTTTAATGTAAATGTAAACTGGGCTATAGAATAAACAGGCTGAACTGGTCCATTTAAGTCCCCTTCAAAAGGGATTAGAGCTCGAGTGTCACTGTGCAAATAGACGAGTTAATGATCCACCTTTTATTTACTCTAGTTTTTATGAGTTTGAACAATTGCTGCTGTTTTAATGACCTGAGGGCGTTGGAGGTCAAGTGTCAGCACTCACCCGACCTCTGAGATGTGTCGGGATGTTTTAAAACATACTAAAATAAGTCAATGCTGATGAAAACCAGGGAAATATTATAATTTTTATTGGCACCAGCGCCTCTTCTTGTTAAGCACCCAGCCTCCTGGATCTCCCAGAATGCATCTGCCAGTCGACACAGAGGGATTAGAGCCCGGAGTCCTTGTTTGGGTGAGTTGGGAGATTTGCAGCTTTAGGGGGGAGGTAAAAAAAAAAAAGGGGAGAAAAGGGCTTTTAAGGGTGTATGAGTGTGACTGACTGGGGTGGGGGGTGCGTTCAGCAACTGTAAGTAACTGTTGGAAAATTGGAGATTACGCAAACCGGCACACCGGGGTCACTCGTGGGTGAGTGGACGAGTTAGGCTTTATATACAATACAGGCGCTAATGAGTAAAAGATCTGCTGCTGCAGCTCCAGTCAGGTCAGCGCTGATTGAGCTGAAAAAGGTTTTTCTCATCCTTACACGTGCAGGTAAAATGTATTTACTCCATAAACCAAGCAAGGAAAAAACTAACTTTGAAACTAAATGTGACTCAATTTCCCTAAAAGTTCAATCAAGCTGCACAAAATTGCACAAACTCATAGATATCAGTTCCTGAAACCTGCCAGATGTTTCCCAGCAAGATGCAGGAATGATAATCTTGAGAAATACTTGAAATCATTCAACCAGGTTCTGTGGAAATCAACTGTGTAGTAAGAGTAAAACCAAACAATGCAACCTCTGAGGTAATAATTAGAAAGACGGGATCAGGAACAACATGTACTCTGCTGCTGTGAACACAACATGTACACAATGTGTAGTATTCTTCCAGCCAGTGTTGTGATAACACACGTACATATACACATAATTAACAAATACCAGGTAAACACAATTAAAAACCTCAAACTCTGGTGCTTCACACACTCCTGCAGCCATTAATCAGACAAATAACCACTTCTGGGCCAACGCCAACACAAACCTTCAAATCACACACACACACACACACACACACACACACACACAGCAGAGGAATCGACATGTCTATAAATATAGGAATATAAATAAACAGTTTTAAGATTAGTCCTACCTACATGAAGCTACAGGAAACTATAACTTATAATCTACAACATTTTGAAGCTCAAATTAAATCCACACAATCAAATATATATTAATTTCCTTGTGTGTTTCTTTTGTTGACACATTCCTCTAACGACCCAATTTCCTCCTCCGTTCACTTCTGGCCTCGACTCCTTCATTTTAATAACTATTCTGCAAAAAAAGCATCAACAACAATTAAAGAGTTTGGATCGCAATCAGCGTTTTCATTAACCTGAGCGGCAACCGAGTTGCCATGACGACCTCACCACATCCCTGCCAGACCGAGCCGTCGCTCAGGTTTTTTTATTTATACATTCAGGAAGTTTTCTGAGACGCTCGTGGCAATTTAGCAACTGAAACGATGACGTGAAGCCAAATTCATATATTCATGAAAATGTTAAAAAGAGGAAAATGGAAACAAGGAACTGTGATGACAGAGTTTCACTTCACCTGAACCTCGAGACTGAATCTGTGGGTTCGACAGTTTTAACCGACATTATACTACGTGCGTCATACTTATATATCTCCTTAATACATTTTATATTATATACATACAGTGCATATGTTTCATTTCTGTATCTTGCAGATGCATTAGACTCATCAACCTCTACTTTACAAAACTTCCTCCTACATCTTCTACTCATACTTCACAGACAAACCTAGACTCATTTCTAAATTCCCCAATGACGGCTGTGCCTCTAGTCTCTGTATGAATGTGATCACATTAACATATCACATACAGAACTATAATTAATATGTGTATATGTAAAATAACTCATCATCCATGTTTCCACAGATGAGTGATTATCTGATACAGACTGGGCCCAAACTGATAATATGCAACATAGATCTTTTCAAAAACATTGTTAAGTTAGTTTAGGCCAAATAAACTTTTATCTTTATATATATATTCATGTAAGAGATGTACATCCATATTTCCTCAGTATCTCCAGCTAATCCATATCTTCATTTTAATATTTAATCAGTTCTCCGGGTCCCTCTGCTGCTTCCCATGTGACTTTGCTCCTGAGTTGTAACTAAACCTCGACTGAGACACGAGATAATCTTCCTCTTGTGAATAAATCATTGACTGATGAAGACTCTGTGACTCAAAGTGAAAACTCGCTTGCGACATCGGGAAACAACGGCTCGACTTTCGCCACAGTCGCTTCCCGAGTTCACAGCCGACGGGTCCACTCGACAGCCGGTGAAAACTCACTTCACCAAATCAAACTGAATGGATTTGATCAGCGGCCGAGTGAGAGTGAGAGGAGAACGTTTGATTTAAACTTCAGCTTCAAACAGACTTTGGGTCAAACACACAAACAATAAACCTCTCGCCTGCACCGATTTATTCTAATGAGACATTAAAGCTGAAATAAATCATTCAGCGAGGCCTGTAAACACAGAGCGGGGGGGGGGGGGGGGGGAGGAGTGGATGGACAGAGGAAGCATTACAGAGAAAAGGGAAGAATCTAAGAAAGGGAGGATGTGAAGAGGAGGAAGAAATGAACAATAGGGAGGAATCCAGATGTGACGGATGGAATCAAACCAGGACGGAATCATGAAGCTGCTCTAACATGATCCTCGCTCACTAACTTTTCCATGGGGGCGAACCTCGCTCGCCCAAACACGCCCAGGCTACCTGTGCTCCTGGTGAAGGACGCACACACAGAGTTGCTAGGCAACTAAGAAGCAGGTAAAGGGTTGACTTTGGAGCTGGCCTGCCAACACTCACACACACACACACATTCACACACACACACACACACACACATTCACACAAACACACACATTCACAGAGCTCCAACACTTCACACACATTGTGAAACACACAGTGACAATATCTTGGGTTTACGACACCATGTTGGCTGCTTCACTCGCCTCCTGCATCTCCTTGGAGACGGTCAGCGCTGCAGAGCCGGACGCACACACAGACACACACACACACACAGACACACACACACATACTCGAACTCACACATGCATGAACACTATTAATTATCTCCCTTCTCATTCAAATCTGTGAATCGTCTCAATATCGGCGGCTAAAGTGACAAAGGAGGAAACGAAGGCGCTAGCAGGACGTGTTGTGTCTTCCTCAAATGACCCACAATGCACGCTGAACACACACACACACACACACACACACACACACACACACACGCCCAAGGCTCGACATGTGAAAGAGAGAGAGGAGGTTCCTGAAGCCAAACAGCCGGGCGAACATTTAAATTCACGGAGGCAGACTTTCACAAGCGTCTAAAGAGGAGGAAGCCGAAGAGGAAGTGTCTGAGCACTGAGTGACGTCCACTCTTCCTCCTCCTCCTCCTCCTCCTCCTCCTCCTCCTCCTCCTCCTCCTCCTCCTCCTCCTCCTCCTCCTCCTCCTCCTCCTCCTCCTCCTCCTCCCACCTTCTCCCCTTACTCTTCCTCCTCAGTGCCCTCGTCCTCTTTCATTTCCTTCTCCATTATCCTCTTTTCTCCTTTTGCACGCAGCCTCCTCTCCTTTTGACATCGGCTCCCTCTCCCCTATTATTTTCATTCTTCTCTCTCAATCCTCGACTCCTTTCAAACCTTTTTCAGATTCTCTCCTCTTTCTCTTTCCTGTCCCCAAACGCTCTTCACATCCAAACTCTTCCTCATTCATGTCCATTCCTATTTCTCCCTGTTTCTGCCTTTCACCATTCGACTAAATCCCTTTGCCGCTGACCTTTTCCTTTCGTTCTCCTTCTTCCCAATTTCCTTTCAGCCTCTCTGACCCTTCCTCACCTTTCTCTCCTCTCCCCTTTCCTCCTCTCTTCCCTTTTTCCCTGAGTCACCTCCTCTCCTCCCCCCCCCCCCTCCCCTGCTGTCCATATATCTGCTGATCTCTGCAGTCGTGAAGGTCACACGAGCGGCTGCCTGAAGGACAAACGGTGACGGTGGATGCAGCATATGCTGTTACGCAGCACATGTGATGAGAGCAGCATGGAAACAGTGCAGCTATAAATATAGTAAATGCAGCCGGCGCTGCGAGTGCTGCCTCCGCTCGGCTCTGTGTCTGCAGCACCTGAGACGGAGCGAAGACACAAAACTGCACAAGACATGTCGGAGAATTACAGAGAATCCAGCTGGAAGCGTTGTAACCTCTCCTGTCTCTTGTCTGTCTTCTATTTATAGATGTGGGGAATAGCTTGTAATCCATACTTGGTTCCACCTGTATGGATTTTGAAGGCCAACCTTTAAATCAGCACTTAACTTGCAGATTTGTCCCTAAATACTAAATATGTGTGTAGATGCAAATGCATTTTTAATTCTTATTTGATTTACTTGACATCATATGAGATTGTAGATTAGAGAAATGCTTTATATAGACTTAAGCAGATTAATAAAATGTGGCTGAAGTACAACATGACGCCTTAAATTAACATTTAAGGAATCTTCAGCCTAATTTGTTGTCATCGTCTTAGGCAATGATAAGTCTGTGGCAGCACAACACACAAAACTATGAGCATCAGCTTGTCTCATGTCATCTGACAATATTTCTGCATATAAATCCAAAATTGTTCAAACACTCGCCTCTATAACAACATTCTGAATCACAACTGTGGAAAATTCATTGGTTTTGCTCCAAATTCGACCATATTCATGCCAAATAGTTTCTAGTGTTATCCCTAATGTTAAGTTTGGAAACACTCCCTTTGGCCATGAAGCATAAAATACCCTGTAATTAAATTAATTTGTTTTTATGGGTTGATTTAATGCACATTTTATGGCTTAAATCAATGTTCAATCAAGTTACTTAAAACCTTGTAAAGCTTCACTGTTCACTTTCTGATTCGGCTTGTTTCTCTCGTTTTGAAGAATCACATCATCGGTGTTTCCTCATCTCAACAGAGCTATTCAAAGGAAGCTTGGTCAGGATCGATGTGCAATAAATATAACTTGCTCATTTATTGCATTTGAAGCTACTGCTGCTGTTTAGGGGGGGATGTTTTATTGCTTTAGTTTTTAATCATTTCCAAGCTGTCGGCTCCTCCTGCTACAGAGGCTGTGGATTTTGATCGGAACACGTTTGGTCAATAAGCAGCTGATCACTGTGCATCACTACCTTTATCTGGAGCCGGTTTCACAGAGGCTCTATTTTTTACTGACGGCTAAGAAAGTGTTTCTCTTCCCCAGGGCTCACACCACTGAGCTTGGCCTAGATAGACACAAGGCTATAAGCCACAGGAACAGCGAGATGCTACGACACCATTAACGCAAATGGACGACACACAATCCCTGAAAGCTATAGTATGAACCATTATTTACATCAATCCTCTAATTCAATGAAGGGATGTAAACGGATTGTTTCTACGTAATGGAGATGGGCGAGAGCTTCAGAGGAAACTAGCTTATCCTAATGTCAACGAACAACAGAACGACAACAAACAGAATCAGCCTCTATAAAACCCTGGAAGCTTTTGTGTTCCAGCAAAAAACGATGAATCTCCTTCAATCTTAGAGTTTATGAAGAAGATGAATGCAACACGGTAAATTACAAATTACAAACATGTCCATTGAATGAAGATTTAACTTCTCAAAATCATCTCAGAAGATAAAATGTGGCTTAAGAGAGTTCAGAAAGTGTTTTAATGTTTGAATGCTTGTCGCAGTGAGTGACTGAGGCCGAGTGTTGCATCTGAACGACGCCCGAAGGTGGAATCAAACTAATCCAATAACATATGAAAAGCACTGATTACTGGACAAGATGTAAACTGGTAGTAGAGAGAATTAAAAGGGATATAACTCCAAATGACGAATGTATTCTCCTTTAAAATCTAATTTCAGCGCAGCCGGTTTTAATCAGACATTTAGCTGCTCCTCTTAAGCAGCCGAATGAGATCAGAGTAAACATGAAGACGTGTGAGGCTCCTGACGGCTACCAGACTATTTTCCGACTCCCACACAACAAATAATCCATCGAGCAGAAACCCTAAAGCAGTCGGTGGTCACGAGACCGAGCCGACCTTCGCTTGGATCTGTCCCCGGCTCACACGCTGTCCAATTAAAGACGCTGTCCTCTCCTGCAGCTACAATGCTCCATCATCAGGTTTCTCATTCTGGACTTTGGAGTCTAAAGGTGACGGCTGGAGCGAATCGGTCAAACGGACGTCGAGTTAAACACAAACCATGAGCTGGTTAAAAATAACCCAACGTCTGCCTTTTATTCAAGCACCTTTGATCAGGTTTCATCACGAGACGACTTTGTCCTCTGGAGCACGTTTCACGAGCACACACACTCGCACACACACACACAGACACACACAGTAACCTCACAAGCACGCAACTTACAGCAGCTTTTTAGGCATGTCTTCTACACAAGAAGCAGACCCACACCAATAATAGAATGGGGTATTTCGGTCACGTTCACACAAGGCAAAATGTGTGAAGGCATGTGTGTGTGTGTGTGTGTGTGTGTGAGTGTGTGTCGACAGGTCACAGCAGATGCAGCCTTAACACAAACACAAAGAAATGCAAGGAAATGGAACGATTTAAGCCAGATACGTTCCAGTAGATTTTACTGTTCGAGCCAGATTCACAAACTGAGGTCGAGAGCAGACGAGCACGAGGAGAATCTACATAAGGGGCCTTGACCCTTTGACCTTCTGCAACTCTTCTGAGAAGCTTGCAAGGTGATTTAAAAAAAACGCAGATATTTATGGCTGCGGGACGGAAATATCTGCTGTAAAAGCTCTTTGCGAACACGGAGGCCCCACAATGCAATGCTGCGAGCACGGAGCAGTTGGTCAGAAATCTCGTTGCTAAAGGGCACGCCACTCAGGAGGCAGGAGGCCGGCCGGGGCCGCGACTCCTCACACGCCTCCTCCTCTCAGACGGGGATGACTGGGATGACTGGGATGAGTCCAACGGTTATTTTAGAAGAACACTGGCAGCTCCGGCTAAAGATTTCTGTGGGGGGGCAAGAAACTCGGGCCGTGTGCCCAGTTTACCGTCGTTTAACCCCGGTGAGACGGGCCAGGAAGACGGCGTCAAGACAAACAGACAAGCTGAGGACAGGCAGAACACGCTCTCATAATCAGTGGTGTATAAAGTACTTGAAAAATATACTTGAGTAAAAGTACACATATCTTACCTGAAAGTGACTTCGGTAAAAGTAAAAGTCACCCGTCAGAAAATGACTTGAGTAAAAGTCTTAAAGTCGCTCATATTAAAAGTACTTAAGTATCAAAAGTATCTGGTGTTGAAATGTACTTACGTATCAAAAGTAAAAGTACAAGTACCAAGATTAAAAATGCAAAGTGCTTTTTATAGTAGGACTATACAGACACAAAACAACCCAAAATGTTTCTCCTCAAGATTTATCTCACCTGACTGAAAAATTATAACAATATGAATATAATGTATATAATGTGTCATTTTACAAATTTTGAACCCTAGATATGAGAGAGAGAGAGCGAGAGAGAGAGAGAGAGAGAGAGAGAGAGAGAGAGAGAGAGAGAGAGAGAGAGAGAGAGAGAGAGAAGTAGAAAGTACAGATATTTTTGATTAAATGTAACGAGTAAAAGTAAAAAGTCGTCAGGAAAATAAATACTCAAGTAAAGTACAGATATGTGAAAAATCTACTTAAGTACAGTAACAAAGTATTTCTACTTCGTTACTTCCCACCACTGCAAATAATAGATAAGATGATATGTGAAATATTAGAGGAAGAGCATGATACTGCAAAAGCATCCTCACACCCAGAGATCCTGATTTAAACTACACAACACAAAGAAGGAAAAACCTACATAAGAAATACGAGTTAGGTTTCTACTACTCCACAAGACTTTGAACAAGAAGGTAAAAGCGTAGATCTGCACTTCTTCTCCTTTAAATAGGAGAAGTTGTAGCTTGACTGAATGAGGCCACTTAAACATTTGAGAGATTTTCAATGGCAGACTTGTTGTTATGATTTATGCCTCCGAACAGTTTTAGAAATTAATCTGATGAATGTCTTGAAAAGTGGAGAAGTTATTCCAGGTCTTTGTCATCAAACGGTATAATTGACTTCGTAGTATGTAAGCATGTGATATATGGATCTATAGATTAGACTTTTGTCGTTATGGTCATTGGGGTCAATCCTGGTATTTTAAAGCTGTTGAAAAATGTGCACAGGAACTTCAGCGAGGACATTGTGTGTCTGTGGGTGTGTGTTTGTGTGGGTGTGTAGGTCACTAGTTACAGGATCCAGGTTAATGTTAGACAAAGCTGTAAGTAGCTCTGTGCTTAACGTGTTGACCTCCAGGCCGGAGCGAGCATGTTTCCCCTCAACAAACTATACATGGAAGCACAGGCATGACAGGAACAAACACACACACACACACACACACACACACACACAAACACACACACACGCAGATGCCTACATGCACAGAGAGCAGCTCAAGCCGGCAGCAAGCGGCGAATCAGTGGCGAGTGTGATCAAGCCCCCGACCTCCCACCTCCGCTATGATTAGAAGTGTCTGTCTCCAGCAGCAACACACAAATGTACACGAAAAAAACGCACACAAACCTGCTATCATACCTGTGGAACCCTCCCTCCTCCCCCTACCCCCCCCGCTGTCACAACCTGTCAAAGCTGTACACACACACACACACACACAAGAAGACACATTTATGTACAAGGACACAAACACTTGTACACACACAGGCGGTGGAGGGTGGCCGGAGCAATCAGCGACTCCGTCCTTGAGCGAGTGAGGGATGCCGCGGTGACACATCACTGCAGGGGCAACTCTCTCACACACCAACGCACACTCGGACACACAAACAATATTAACACACACACACACACACACACACACATCGTGAGGAGCTACAGCCGTCAAACACACACGTACAGCGCATAAAAAAAGCCGAAAACAAATATTCTCCACACACACACACACACACGATTAAAGGACAAATTTATTCTCTGTGTGCTTAATTTTATTATTAATATTATTCAATCATTCGCTGACATTTGGGTTTGTTTTATCAGAGAAGTGTTGACTGTTCCCTCTTTCCCATTTTATCATGTTCAATATTTTCAGTCAGTTTTCAATTTAAGAGATAATCTTTCCTCTTTGGCCTTTTCAAATATATATATATATATATATTTTTTAAAAGAAATCCTCTCTTCTCTTCTCTCCTGTCACTCTCTGACGAAGCACAAAGGCCAAAAGTAAGAATAATCCTGAAAAGAGTAAATGTTCCTGCATCACATAATGACCGGGGGGGGGGGAGGAAGAGGGAGGAGCTATCAGTCCAGTCAGCTTCAACGTGTCTGATGGTCACAAACTGGCCCCAGTGTTCCTGGTCCAGACGTTAGCAGGACTAAAGGCTACTTAACCAAACGTTAGGAGATAACCACGGCTTAGTGGCTTAACACACACAGAATTAGTCCAGTACAACCAGTGGAAGCTACACACACACACACACACACACACACACACACACACGGTGACAGTTATGTGAACAATGTCGTGAACAAATGTTCCGATATTGATAAACTCCAAACAGAGATAATTCAATGCACAAAACTATTTTTACTTAACATAATACTCCCTCACACACAGGAAACGTTTATAGTTGAGCATAAAATGTTTACTACAGATTAAAAACATATTTTTGCACAAAACAACAGAAGGAAATAACTAATTTAACAACTGACCAGTCTGTGAGTCTATTCTGAGGTATGCTGCAGGCGGAGGAGGCAGCAAACACAAATGTCTTGTTTCCTCAAGGTGATGTTTTCACCTAATGTTTCTAATTAATTTATCATAACTCGGATGCATACGCAGGCAGTTAATAGTCACACTTTGATACCTGGAGCTTTTGGTTTCTGTTAAATATTTCTAAAGAGTCTGACGGCACTTTACAGCTGAAGCAATAAGAAAAGAGTCGTTTCACAAATCCTCACAGACGGAGAAATGTATGAAATTTGCCTGAAAACACGACCGTCTGTTCCATTATACACACGTTAGCATAGAACACAAACATACACACAAATAAAAGTAAAGCTTTAAATGTGCTCAGTCAGACGGATGCCTGGAAACAAGAAGCAAGAACTCACACACTGATGGAGGAGAGGAGGAGAGGAGGAGAGAGGAGAGGAGGAGAGAGGAGAGGAGAAGAGAGGAAACAAGGAGAGGAGAGAGGAGAGAGGAGAGAGGAGAGAGGAGAGAGGAGAGAGGAGAGAGGAGAGAGGAGAGAGGAGAGAGGAGAGAGGAGAGAGGAGAGGAGAGGAGAGGAAAGCATCAACAGTTAAATATCAATGAATCGACAGAAAGTCCAAGAGGATTTGGGAGATTTTGGCTCCACAAACCGCTGGAGGGAGATTATCTCTTCTACACACACACACACACACACAGTCACACACAAACACACACAAATACAGACACACACAGATACACACACAAGCATGCACCAAACAAACAAACGTTTTAAACACAATGCAGCAACCCCTGGAGTAACAATAATCACAGTGAGAGAAATCTGAGTTTGTGTGTGTTTGTGCGTGAGCATGAGTGTGTGTGTGGTGTCGCACCGCCACTGGTGTGCGACACACGTGACAGAGAGAGTCATGCAGCAGCAGCAGAGCCATATTAGGCAGAAAAGAGAGAGAGAGAGAGAGAGAAACAAAGACAGAGAGACAAGAGACTTTGTACCACGACCTTTGACCCCCTGGTTTATCTCTAAACACAGCGCTGCAGAAAGTGAACCTGCTTCTGAGAGGCAAGTGTGTGTGTGTGTGTGTGAGTGTGTGTGTGTGTGTGTGTCTGTGTGTGTGAGTGTGTGTTGCTGCAGCTGTGGCCAGTATAAAAACCAGAATGCATGTGTGTGTGTGCGTGTGTGTTTTCATCATCAGAGGTGAAGCCGAGCACGCTTTGTACTTCACAGCTGTCCCATCAAAAGATCTGCTACCTCTCTACACACACACACACACACACACTGACACACACACTGACACACACACACACACACACTTATTTTGCCATTATGTTCTGCTCCCTAAAAACATGCTGAGACGCACACGTGCACATTATGCTAAATGCTGCGTGTACACAAAATAACGCACACACAGACACAATGTTCTCCTTTATTTTGCCATTATGGCTGGATTCGCACACACACACACACACACACACACACACACACACACACACACACACACACACACACACACACACAATATTTTTTACACACATCTTTAGATCTGCATCTGGTCACTTCATCTCTGTCAGTTATGAATAAACTACACTACAATGGTGATTTTTGTAACCAATGTGTGTATATATATATATTTTAAATGTACTATCCCACCTGCAGGTCTAAATACAACTTGTACTGACTGGTAGTAATATAATAACAATAGAAATTGTTGTTTTCAATGAGAGAACTCTGCTATAACAACGATCCAAGAACAATACACTGCAGAGCAGGAAGAGAAAACCCTACAGCCACAGATTAAGGTTTAATATTATAATATATTTTAATAAAAAGCAGCTAAACCACTGCAGACTGTGAAGGGACCCGGTCAGTGTGACATCATCACATAAGAATCCTTGAGAATCACATTTAAGAAGCTGTTACCACCGACTTGTTGACGTGTTTGCTTGATAAACGACTTGAAGTTATTGACAAATTATCCAAACTGTTGTTGTTTCTGCTCCAGTTTGATATTTTGTTAGATTCATCCACCGGAAAATAAAATATAGAAGCAGATTTACAAGGAAAATATCTCACTTTTATGTTTTCTCAGGTAGCAGCTGCTTTGGTAAATGTCCCTCAGTGCTGTGACCATGTTGCAGCAAATCTTTCACCTGGAACTGGCCTTCACACAGACACACACACACACACACACACACAGCACACACACACACACACACACACACACACACACGCACACACACACACACGCACACACACACTCTCGAACAAAGCTCAGGTAGCAGGTCAGCTCCGAGAATGTCGCAGTAAATAACACACAGTGTGGGACAGGCAGCTGATGTGAGACCTTGCAAGTGTGTGTGTGTCTTTGTGTGTGTGTGTGTGTGTGTGTGTGTGTGTGTGTGTGTGTGTGTGTGTGTGTGTGTGTGCATTTGTGTGTGAGTGAAGGCCAGTTCCAGGTGAAAGATTTGCTGTGTGTGTGCACGAGAGAGATCATGTTTATAGTGGTAGAACGACCTTCACGCTGTCACCTCATTCTATTACTACACTACCCTCCGTCCGCTGTCTTTCACACACACACATGCACACAAAACCCACACTAATGCACTGCTGTGAAGTATGTGTGTTTGTGTGATAGAGTTTTGTGTGTGTCCTATGCTCCAAGTGTGAGTTTTACCCGACTAAATAAAACCGATTTGGTTCAAACCAGAGAAAAAGAAAAACGGGATGAAAGACGCACACACTGTCACTGCAAATTCACAAATATGTGGGTGTTTGTCGAGCTGTAAAGTGTGCGATTACGTGTGTGTGCATATATGTGTGTGTGTGTGTGTGTGTGTGTAGGATGTTCTTATGCAAGTGTTAGTCATCTCTGCAGTCTTGGCATTTCTCTCCATAGAGAGAGGGAAAGCAGCAGATGTGCTTTCAGTCAATCATCAACCGAGCAAAATCACCATGTGGTATTACAACAGGTACGTAGGGGTCAGATTTTTTGACCTTTCTACCATTTAATATAGCTTGTTTCATCATCTGCCTCCATGAGAATTTCCTCTTAAATAATAAAGCTCAATCCAAATCAAACCGTCGGATTGGACGTTCGCTGTGGCTCCACTGAGTCTGGAACCGAAACGTGTCTTTCATCTGAAGCCAGCCGATCTGTTTTATCAGAGTCTGATGGTTGTTAAACTCGTCTTTACAGCTTATCGCTCATTAAAGATTGGCAATAACTCATCGTTGGACTGACTGTAATGATTTGGAAAGATTTCACCTATTGCTCAACCCGGACGACACTGTTGTTTATGCTTTAACAGCGGATCAGAGTTTCTTTAGAAATTGTTAAGGTCCTATTTCCTCAAAGATTTGGAATTTAAAACAATACACTGAACTTAATCCTTTATGGGAGTTTGTTCCTTGTTGGCAACTGTATTTATCTTCCCGCCAAACGAAAGAGGCTTGGAAGGCTAATCTCCCAACAGCCATGTCGGACTCAACAGATCAACGAGAGAAATCCCAGTTTAGAGACATAATGTCAACTTTTTGGGCATTTAAAACGTTCAAATGAATCAACGTCTGCTCCAAACCGCTCAACAAACGTCACATATATCTGCACTTTCCTAGCATCCTGAAGATTATAAGATATTTCCATGTTTCGTCCTCTTCTCTGACCCATTACTCGTCCCACACCTACTCAGATTTCCCTTGTAGTCGTCTAAACATCTTCCAACCAGGCAGTGAAACATGAGACAACCTTAAAACCCCCCCGTCCAGCGTATCCAATACAAGGTTTGATGAAGTCGATTTGTTTCACCTGCACTTCAGGATATTGTTCAAACTCTTCACTGAGACGTTTCCCAGCGAGAAACAACAGGAAACAAGCGTTCGATTCCGAGCTGCAACGGACTAGGGAACAATCAGCTCTTCACTGACACTATTTATGAGCTGAAGATCCAACATGGCTGCCGGAGGGAGCGTTACATCAGGAGAGGGCTCTGTGTTCTGCTGGAGTGCACCACTGCATGCTAAAACATCTACATGCACACAAGTGGATTTCAACAGAGCATCTCTGCTCACAAGGTGGTGTCCCTTCCTGTCCCACTGGTGTCCCACTGGTGTCCCACTGGTGTCCCACTGGTGTCCCACTGGTGTCCCACTGGTGTCCCACTGGTGTCCCACGATACAGGAGCATGACCAGAGCGTTAGAGGACACACAGGACGCTGCAGAAAGCTTTTCTCAGCCGGTTTCCGAGGTGCTCAGCTCCTCATTCAGCTGCTGGCAACAGAGCTAATGAACCGGACCCCGGCTGGCTTTCTAATGTGAGCAGCACGCACACACACACACACATACACACACACACACACACATGCACACACACACAGAACACAGGGTAATCATTCAGTCGGCCTAGTGGGCGGTCCACTACATAATCAGACAATATGGCACTAACACCACCCAAACACATAAAAGCCACCAAAGACCTGCCTGGCTCGGACCTGAGTATCAAATAGCTTCAGCCAGTGTTCGGGGGGGAAAAAAAGGACAAAGTGGACTAAACAGTATATGTAGCTTGATCTGTGCTGCAGCTTCAAAAGAGGAGGAGGAGCAACCGAGGTCCAACCATTAACAGTAAATAAAGGTGGAGGGTGAATCTCCACTTCCTCAGGTTGCACAATGAAGATGGAATATCCCAGATTCTCCTTTATCTTCATCTGGAACCAGACTCTCAATCCAGAGTCAGTCTTAACGGCCAATTAATGATGTTTCACCACAGTTTTACCTCAAATGACAGAAAACCATCTTAAGGAATACTTCAGTTTGGTTCATGTCTCATCTGCTAACATGGAGGAGGCACACCAGGGTGAACAGGGTCATTCACTCCAGCTACTTTCGTCTGATTTGCTTGGTGTCTTATCATTCAATAAAGCAATGCAATTCCAATTTGATTGTATGATAAACTGAGCCATAAACAGACAGTGTGCTTGTTTTCCTGCTTTGCTCTGCAGAATTCGCCTTCCCATTAAAACAACCACAACGTCTGCAGGCCTCACTACTGGTCCCAGTTGAAAATGCTGGAGAAATCAAGGCCAAATATGGGAACGCAAGACAAAACGCTGCCTGTCCACAGATCACTGATTAGCTCGGTTCAGCTTGAATTAACCAGTTATCCAGTCGTCAGTTTGTGATTCCACATTCATTTCAGTCTATAAACAACAACATTGTTTTGTCTGCGTGTAGAAAATGATGCAATAGCCGTCGATAACAATCACAACTTTTACAACGAGGCCTTTGTTTCACTTCATGCGAGTGCAGCTGAATAAAATCAAATTCCTAGAGAGGGAATAAAAACAGATGGCGACTGATAACAGGAAGTTCACAGGTCACACGTCTGCGTCTCTTCCTCAATCCTCAGTGGACAGTTTCAACATTTGCTTAACTCCGCCTGAATAATGACTCTCGTCCTCCTCTTCATTATCTCTCTCTCCCACTCTCCTCACCTGTCCGTCTCTTTCTGTCTACTCTCTCTCTCTCTCCCTCTCTCTCTCTCCCTCTCCCTCCATCGTCTTGTCTTCAAGAAGTCACCTGCAGAGGAATCGATAAGCTATCAGACCATGGAGTCTGTGTGTGTCTGTGTGTGTCTGTGTGTGTCTGTGTGTGTGTGTGTGTCTGTGTGTGTATGTGTGTGAGTGTGTGTGTGTGTGTGTGTACTTCATGCCTTGTCAGTCGGCCTCTGGCACTGTTTGTGCTCCTCACCCTGTCAGTGTGTGAGCGTGTGCTGTCAAACTAAATCTCACATTTGATTGACAAAACATCCATCAGTCACTTACGGTAACTTGTGCTTGTCACTGAGTCGGTGTGTGTGTGTCTGTGTGTGTGTCTGTGTGTCTGTGTGTGTGTGTTGCCCTAGTAACTGCCAGCCAGACAGCTCAGAACTATTGGTAGAACGATATCCAAGTGAATGGCATAGGGAGAGAGAGAAAGAAAGAGAGAGAGGGAGGTAGGGAGAAGTGCTGACATGAAAACCAACTGACATGAATCAGGAGAGAAGAGAGAAAGGAAGGAATACAGTAACTGGAGAGGAGTGGAGACAAGAGAGGCATGAGGAGCGACTGAAGGGTGAGTAAATGAAAAGTGAAAAGAGGGAGAGAAACCCAAAAAAAAAATAGAAAGAAGAGGGAGAGTTAAAATGAGGTCAGGCTCTGCTGAGGAAAGTGCAAAGTGGAGCAGAGCTGAAGGGAGAGAACGAGTGGAGGTAGAAACACAGAACAGGTGAGAAAAGGTTTGAGATGAGAAGAAACAAACTCATCAATCATCATCATTTCACTGGAAATATCAATTAAGATGTTTTTTTATGGGGTGAGATATTAAATTCAATAGCTTAAAGGGATTTTTTTTTATAACCTGTCATCGACGTTTGATGGATTTCTTATTTATATATAAGCGAATTAAAGAGCGGCCACTGAAACCACTTCTCATTGGCTGCCAGTTAAAGTCTGAAGATGGAGGATCGTCAACTTCAGGCGCAGAACTAAACAAGTTCAAATGCACCAAACATTATATGCAGCTGCTTCCTGGATCTTGTTCTTCTTCTATTGTTTGATGCCGTCTCAACTTCCTGTAAAAACTAAAATCCAAACTATCCAAAGAAGAGTTTTCACTCTGCAAACAAACGGAACCACTGGTAGAAGACACACTGTGCATAGCATCTGTGTTGAGTTATGGTTTGAGAGCAATAACACTCGGAGGTGCACTGGTGTGGAAAATCATTTCTTCCACCTGAGTGTATTTATTCCTTCCACACATCCTGGATCCTGCGCTGCAGAGAGCAGAGGCTCCTCCCAGCTGTCACTGGATTAAAGGCACAGAGGTTTCCTTTCTATCACATACAGACGGATAGAAGTGACAGATACTAACATGCACGACAACTGGACCTGTGGCCGAACCTGCACTTTCAGAAACCTCCTCCCAACACCCGGAAGTGATGAGTCATCACTAATGAACGTCTTGATCTCACGGCTCTTTCAACCCAATCAAGGAAAACGAAGGAGAAATCTGTGATCATATGTATCCAGTGCACCAAGACGACTGTGCTGGGGAATCTCAACCAGCTTCCACGTGCACTGGCTTTGGTTAAACCCATTCCAGGCGAACACTGAGTATGAAAGCAGGGTAAACACACAAAGAAGAAGAAGATCCTACAGCAACGAGATGATAAAACCAGAGAGAACTAATCCTTCGTCTGTGCAACCTCTCCGCACACATTCAACCAAGTAAACACGGAACTCTTACACTCCTCTGTCACACAGTAAAGATGCCTCTTCATGTTTGAACACATACTCATTCAAACACACAAACACACACTCACCATTAAAGAATTCAGCTTGTTGGACATGTTGCATCACAGCAGCGGCATTCCTCCCGTGAGCAGAACCCTCGCCCTTTAGCGTAGGAGCCAAACAATGAGCAACACAAAGCAACAGGAGAAACCTACTACACACACGACAACATGGGTGTGGCCGGAGGGCGCTCTGCAAGATGCCACTCGCTTTCTGTGTGTTGATAAAGAGCGAATACACAAACAGGGATTGTGAAGCTACACACACACACGACAATATGGTTTAAATTCAGTTTTTACAGCATACTATGATTTATATACTTGTTTCTAATCCACTCAAAATGTTATATTACTTCACTTAAGTATTGCATGTTACTTATAACTTACTGATAACTGTGTTTGACTCTTGCGGCTGTATTATTGCTAATTTCCCCATTGTGGGACTAATAAAGGATTATCTTATCTTATCTTATATCATCTTCATCATTCTCTGTAATATTAAATGTTGTTTTTGATGAAATCCGCTGCAGATTGTACAGAAAGCTGAAGTTAATCTACAGGGAACTGAGTTAAGCTTCAAAATGAAAAGTCTGATTCGTCAGATTGTTTTCAGATATGGTGATTATGGCCGACTCAGCTAATAT
>NC_083645.1:26259235-26286735 GCF_963576545.1 Limanda limanda | reverse complement strand
ATACGCGAAAAAGTGACAAAAAGTAGTATTCAAACTAACAATGAGAATTCCAAGGCATACAGTGTACCTTAAATAACACAAACCCAAGTATGCCTGCCTATATTTTGAGCGTATTTCTTTAAAAGCATATCAATTATTAAAAACTCAGCATAAATGAACTAGGGATGGGCATTCGATTAAATTGTCTTAATCGATCGCTGGGAGAATTAACGATCGATTTTCGATGAATCATTAATATTTTTATATTAAAATTCACTATTTATAGGCTATATTAAAATGCAGTGAAAATAGAATAAAATAGTTTTCATCGATGAAAAAATGTCATTTACGAAATTCTTAATGATCAATTAATCGTTCGTCTATTAATTATGCCCATCCCTAAAATGAACGACATGAACATATGAATATAACAAATTTCCATGACTTTTCCAAGACTTTTGGGAGATTATTTTTTTCCATGACTTTTCCAGGCCTGGAAAAACACATTTTAAAATTCCATGACTTTTCCAGGTTTTCCATGACCGTGGGAACCCTGAAGTAGAGAGATGCTGAGTCTATAAAGACCTTGTCCGGATCCAAGAGGAGTTTCCTCTGCTGACTCTGTGACCTCTGACCTTTCCTGTTCCCTTGCACCGGAGGCACTTATTCCACATCGTCACTCTGGAGAGTGTAAATCAGATTAGAGCGGTATAAACTCTACTGTAAACGGAGGCGTCTCGGTCGGAGTTCTGATTATCTCGACAACCCGCTCGTCCACCGGATCTCGAGGATTCTCGACCTCTTCGGACCTCAGCTGTTGGAACTGCAGATGATTGATTCTCACGGAAACTTTCAACATCACTTCTTCATTATTTAGCTTGAAGATAAAGGCAGCAGTTTACAGCGCTGACATGCCAGGATGTTAAGAAAGTTTAAACTCATCGAACGATACATAGATTTGCGTACTTGTCGACCAGATTCTTGGTATCAGAGATATTCCAGATATTGGTCTCTGAACATCTCTACCCGATCCCAGTGGAGCGACACCAAACAAGGCCGACTAACCACACAAGCTGGTCCGGCATTGAACCCCACACCTGAACAGGCCCTGCACTGTTTCCTCAGTAAGTCGGGCATCGTAAGCTGCTTCAACTCAGCTTTTAAATCACTTCATTCAGAAATGATCCTTCTCACATTGTGTGACGGTGGAGCAGCCGAATGTGTAACACCACATAATCTCAGCCGCTCCAAATTAGGCTAAAAGGAAGGAGAAACAAGGAAGGAGCCTGATATGGCCTCGCTGGTGGAAACCAAAGTAATGAAGGAGTATTGTGTAGCTGTGGTTGGCAGCAAACCCCCCCCCGGTCAGTAAGCCCTGTTCATCCCTGTGCTGCAGAACAGACTAAAGGTTACAACTGCTTTAATGTGTCCTGCAGCAGCAAGAGGCTGAAGGTGGAGCTGAGATTCAACAGAGAAAAATGTTGATGGCAGATAATCAGGAGGGAAATCAATGGCTGATGATAACACTGGTAGCTGGAGCTGGATGAGTCCAGATGATATCTGCACTCCACACCCTCATGTGCAATTAATCACGTTAAAATTGCAATTTGGATTTCACAATCTCGATCAAATCAATTCTGCCATCATTTGCATTAGCAGGGAGACGCACTGCATTAATGCAACGGCTTCTAATTGCTGCTGACGCTCGTCAACACAACTGTTTAACACAATGACGATCAGGAGGAACATTAAAGCTGTGGAAACCAACCAGGAATAGAGATTCTGTCATATTTCATTTTTTTACAGAAAGTGGTTTTCCTCAAACAATAAGAGGAGATCATCATCATTAATCTCTGATCCAAGTACGGGAACAATGATCCTTGTTTAATCCAGAATCCTGTAGCTTTAATGTGTGTGTGTGTGTGTGTGTTTGTGTGTGTGTTTTTGTGTGTGTGTGTCAGCTGGAGCCTGTAATGCCGAGAGAGCAGCTGACGAATCCCCAGGCAATTAATTATTGAGGGACCCCCCCACCCCACCCACCCTCACCTGCCTCCGCTAGCATGTTAGCTCGAAACAGCACACTCCGACATGCGACACTCAGACACACACGCATAGACAACACATGCAGTTTATGAGCCCGGTTTAAGAGGCACACACACACACACACACACACACACACACACACACACACACACACACACTTGCAGGGCCCCGTGGGGGGGGGTCAGCGTCTAAGCCGGATGCCTGATGAACCACAGAGGGATTTCTGAGGAAGCAGCCGTATTCCCATCGCCCACTCTGACGCACACATGATGAGGATCAGCCACACATAATCACACTTATAGTAAACTAGACTCACACACACTCACACACACCCACACACACACACTAAGCAGCCTAAGCACCTTGGAGCCGCAGGAGGCCGAGCCGGCGCTGGGTTAGGAAACCAGAGCAGAGGGAGGACGTGTTCGTTTCCTCAGCTTCACCTTCTCACAAACGTATCGTCGCACAACAAGGAAACGCAAACAAACACACACTGTAACTCAAAGAGTCCGAGTGCATTTAAGACACAATCCTTCCTCCTCTCAGGGAAACATTTGGTTTTATCACAATTCCTTCACCCTCTGACCTTTGACCTGCTGGTTGTAGGTGCCAGTGATATGCAACCTGTATTATTCACGTGTACCCTTGTGCACTGTATCTTATAGTGTGTGTGTGTCTGTGTGTGTGTGTCTCCAGCCCAGTGACAGAAGGGACAGGTGAGTCACTGTGGGGCTGAACACTGCAGCATCGCACATCACGACTCACACACACACAGAAAAGACAGAGAGAGAGAAAGAGGGACAAAGGCACCGAATTGGGCCTGAAACAGCAAAACCCTGAGACACAAAGAGCTCAACACAACGAACATGAATGTGATTGTGCTAAACCAGAAGGTGACGGGTGGCAAAGGAAGCTTTTTGTGTGTCTGTCCCTGGAACAGTGTAAATCCCAGTCAGAGCCAATGACACCTGGATCCATCACGTCTGAGAGGAACTTCAGAGCCTTGTTATTTATACACCTGTCTGTCTGTCTGTGTCTGTCTGTCCCTCTGTCTGTCTGTCTGTCCCTCTGTCTGTCTGTCTGTCTGTCTGTCTGTCTGTCTGTCTGTCTGTGTGTGTCTGTCTGTGTGTGTGTCTGTCTGTCTGTCTGTCTGTCTGTCTGTCTGTCTGTCTGTCTGTCTGTCTGTCTGTCTGTCTGTCTGTCTGTCTGTCTGTCTGTCTGTCTGTCTGTCTGTCTGTCTGTCTGTCTGTCTGTCTGTCTGTCTGTCTGTCTGTCTGTGTGTGTGTCTGTGTGTGTGTGTGTCTGTCTGTCTGTCCCTCTGTCTGTCTGTCTGTCTGTCTGTCTGTCTGTCTGTCTGTCTGTCTGTCTGTCTGTCTGTCTGTCTGTCTGTCTGTCTGTCTGTCTGTCTGTCTGTCTGTCTGTCTGTCTGTCTGTCTGTCTGTCTGTCTGTCTGTCTGTCTGTCTGTCTGTCTGTCCGTCCGTCCGTCCGTCCCTCTCTCTCTGTCTGTCTGTCTGTGTGTCTGTCTGTCTGTCTGTCTGTCTGTCTGTCTGTCTGTCTGTCTGTCTGTCTGTCTGTCTGTCTGTCTGTCTGTCTGTCTGTCTGTCTGTCTGTCTGTCTGTCTGTCTGTCTGTCTGTCTGTCTGTCTGTCTGTCTGTCTGTCTGTGTGTGTGTCTGTGTGTGTGTGTGTCTGTCTGTCTGTCCCTCTGTCTGTCTGTCTGTCTGTCTGTCTGTCTGTCTGTCTGTCTGTCTGTCTGTCTGTCTGTCTGTCTGTCTGTCTGTCTGTCTGTCTGTCTGTCTGTCTGTCTGTCTGTCTGTCTGTCTGTCTGTCTGTCTGTCTGTCTGTCTGTCTGTCTGTCTGTCCGTCCCTCTCTCTCTGTCTGTCTGTCTGTGTGTGTGTCTGTCTGTCTGTCTGTCTGTCTGTCTGTCTGTCTGTCTGTCTGTCTGTCTGTCTGTCTGTCTGTCTGTCTGTCTGTCTGTCTGTCTGTCTGTCTGTCTGTCTGTCTGTCTGTCTGTCTGTCTGTCTGTCTGTCTGTCTGTCTGTCTGTCTCTCTCTCTCTCTCTCTCTCTCTGTCTGCCTCTCTCTCTCTCTGTCCCTCTCTCTCTGTCTGTCTGTCTGTCTGTCTCTCTCTCTCTCTCTCTGTCTGTCTGTCTGTCTCTCTCTCTCTCTGTCCCTCTCTCTCTCTGTCTGTCTGTCTGTCTCCTTCACTCGTCTGTCACTCTCGGATCTAAATCAGTTTTTGTTTGTTGCTGTTTCATTCGAACCAAAAAAATCCATCGACGCTTGATAATTGCATTAATATTTGTCGTCCCGCCCACTTCTGTGTCGCCATGGAGACGGGCAGGTTTCTGCAGGAGCCCTCGCACCTCGTTCACCTCACGGAAACCACTGATCCACCGTGGATCACATCAACCAGATCCAGAGTTTCTTTCAGTTGTTGATGGAACCAGGTCCCAAGTATTTATTGTACGGTTAAAGTTATTGTTTCTATGATATATGAGTGAGTCAGACTGTTGAGAGCCGCTTGCTGCATGGGAGCGAACGCACACACACACACCCGAGGTACGGAACACACACACACCCGAGGTACGGAACACACACACACCCGAGGTACGGTACACACACACCCCAGGTACGGTACACACACACCCCAGGTACGGTACATACACACCTCAGGTACGGTACACACACACCCCAGGTACGGTGGTCATAGGATAAAGTGCTGACAGCTCTATAGAGCTACACAGACGCACATTAATGGCTTTAAGCTTTATTAAGTTTCCCTCTCGGTGTACGTGTAGGCGTCGTTAATGTTTGAAACACTTAAGAGATGAGTTTAATCTTCATTAGGCTTCTTGACGATAACATGTAGTTGAACGTGAAGCACAGAGGACGAGCACATGGAAGCTGTGAGTCATCTGCTGCTGTCTGGGCTCCAGACGATCCGAGAAAGTGTTTCCAAAGTTGTTCACTTTGTTTTGACCTCCACTCGTCTCCGGCTGCGGCTGTTCTCCTCATTTTTCATCACACTTCTCAAATTAAGAGGTGATATAACGATGGTGCAGAAGCTGGAGTCGGCCGTCAACTTTTATCAGCTTCACACGAGACAGAACAAGCTTTTAATCCCGGTGTTTTTTGGGCTCCAGTCTTCACTGGGTGGTACAGTGAGGTGATTTAGCCTTTGCAGTAAAACTTTTATGATCTCTGAGGAAACCGGTGCAGCTATTTATACCTGACACCTTTGACCTCCAGGCCTAAAGGGAACAGAGCTGTCACATGTGATCTTAAAGATGACAAGTGGCTCTATCGTATCTGTCATCACACTGCATTCTGATCTCATAGGCAAACATATTAATTTCAAATAAGAAACAGGAGATTGAAGATGTTCTCAGTGGAAACACACATGTGACTGTGTGATCAGAAACAGGCTGGATGAGATAATATTTGACCAGCACGCCGGCCCCGGGTGGCTGTGCCCTGTTCCAGCAGGATGTGGTGCGAGTGACGTTAAGTCAGCCTGATCTTCCCAGAGTCAATCCCCTGAACGGACCAGGACCGGCCCCCCCGACACCCGGTCAATGATTAGCACTGAAGAACAGCTGAGAGACAAACTGCTCTGAGATCAGTCTCTATAACAGGTCCAGGCCACAAAGCTGCAGACAGAGTGAAACGGCAAATCCATGCTTCCAAAAGGGAAACTGATTCAAAATGTATTCATTTTAAGAGCATTTCATTGGATTGGTGAAGTGTCCAGATGGAAGCAGTGGAGAGCGATTTCAGATTAAACATCAAACTCTTGGATGAATGAGACCAGTGGAGAATCTACTGTAGATAAAAACTTGTTCAGGTTCATGAAAGCTCCTGATCCACAAAACCCACAAACATCCACTGACATGTGGCTTCAATGTGAATGGAGACTCAACAGTGTGCATTGAACCTCCAGGCTATAAACAGCCATGAACATTTGTGTACTTATTGTGTGCGTTTCACCTTGGGAACAACGTACAACAGTGATATTTGTCTTTCTATCTTGTGAACCACAATGACCTTTTTTTGTTGTTGACTTAAATTTGATACTAACTAAGCCAAAAAAAAGACGAGTAGAAAGAATCATCTGAGCAAACCGCATCCAATGAAACCACCGCTGAACTTCTTGCAGCAGATTCACATTCACGTTCATTCATATAGAATCTAAATATATCATAAAGTGCCTCTGAGGCAGAGGGAGACATGTGGAGGACGAGAGAGAAGACGGCAGGATGAGAGGAGAGAGGATTTACAGTATGCATGTGTACTGTATGTGTAAGAGCGAGCGAGAGAGCTGGACTGTGTTACATAGAGAGAGAGAGAGAGAGAGAGGGAGGGAGAGGGGAGGGAGGGAGTCACATGCTAGGAGGAGGAGGCGTGGAGGGGGGAGCTGCCCGTCAGACCACTACGTCAGAAGGGAGAAACGCCTCCCTCCCTCCCTCCCTCCCTCCCTCCCTCCCTCCCTCCACTACAACTCACATGACTGCAGCAGCCCTGTTCTGTAACTCCAGTCACGAGGAGAGAGAGTAGTATTACAATAACCAGCCGGCAGGGGCGAGCAACACACACACACACATGCACACCAAGAGAGAGAGAGAGAGAGAGAGAGAGAGAGAGAGAGAGAGAGGGAGGGAGAGGGAGGGAGAGCTCTAATAGCCCTGAGTAAATATTAACATATTAACGCTGCATTAGTAGAATAGATAACCTTATCGTCTCCCACATGAAGAAAGAGCTGAAGGAGAGATACAGTGAGCACTTTGATTTCCTCAGACTCAGGTTCGCACTTTATCTTTATCTGTGTCGCTCAAGGACTTTGCAGCGAGCCCCCCCCACCACCCCACCCCCCCCAACGAGGAACATTAAAACTGCAAACACGAAGCAAACGAATCCATAAGAAACCCAGCGTAGTTTTGTCTATTACGTGATTTTATGCACATTTCTCCCAAAATCCAGTTTGACATATTGTGTATCATCGGAAACTTTTGGGGCAACGCACTTTAATTCATTGAGGTTCTGGAGTTTTGAACAGTGATTTAAATAATGTGAAACTATAGATAAATACTCGGACCCCCCCTTGGAATACCACACATGCACATATACTGTATATATATAAATATTAATTTGGCTATTATGTATAATTTACCGGTACAGCAACATAATGTCTTTCAGGAGTAATAGGGTCATTGCTGAATATATTATGTGAACATACCAGTGTGTGTTCCAATAACACACAGGCTTATCACATACATGGAATATTAGATACCAGGGGACACGCTAATCAAAAATACATAGACAGGGAGTTCATATATAATAGCTGTGATGTCATAGGACGTCTATAGGTTTATTATACAACAGGAAACGACTGTAATGTGTGTGTCTTCCCTCAATGATGAGGACTGTTTCCTCTCCTCTTCCTTTTCTCTTCATGCAGCTCACATCTGTGTGTGTGTAGTGTGTAGTGTGTGTGTGCATGTGTGTGTGTGTGTGTGTCACTGCTGCACGTTATAAATAGCACACATTCTCCCTGGATCCCACCACACACTGAATTAACCTGCTTAGACCGACAATCACACACACACACACACACACGCACAAACCCAATCCAATGACCGTGCAATCAGAGCAATAACACACAATATCACAGTGACGCCATCACATGCAGTACACACAGGGGTCCTGTGTTCCAGTGACAGACCCGTGTTGTGGGTTTTTGTCGTGCACGCTGATGATTTGTGCGTGTTGTGGCAGCGTGACGCCACCGCAGCAGCAGGAAGATGGAGATGAGAGCTGATAACGTTCTGACAATTAAATTCTCTCACAGAATCCCCCTTTAGGCAAACTACTCATTTATTATATTATTCTATTTGTGAGGAAATGCACGTGTTGTGTTACACAGCTGTGCGTCAGTGCTCATCAAATTCAAATAGTAGATTCTGGGAAACTTATTTCATGCAAAACAGAAGTTAATTAAGATTAAATATCAACTTCTCTCGTGGTTGTTGGACGCTTCTCGCCTCCCGCCCTCCGAGGGGACTTCAGCAGGGGATTATTCAGGGATTAACAGGAATACCAGTTATAAAAGTTCACATTTCTTTTTTAAATGATAACTGCTTAGTGTGGTGACTGTAAGCCGAAGTCTACACAACGTCACGACCTTTCAAAATAAAATAAAATGACGTGTTAGAGGACGTGCACGTTTGCAGGAGAACAAGGAATCCCTTAAATCAGAGGAATTCTCAACGCACTCTGGCGTCTCGGTCGTTTTTTTACCTTGAAATTTAAATTCAATGCATTATGACGTCTGCACTCATCCCACATAGCAACACATCACTCTTCATCCTCCTCCTCTTCCTCCTCCTCCTCTTCCTCCTCATCCTCACTCCACTGGAACGTGACGCGAGGATCCGCAGTTTCCTCCGTCACCACCCGGAGCCAACGACCGTGAGAACCAGAGGACGGTGTCGTAACCGCGTGATTACGCAAACGGTTACGAAAACGCAACAAAAAAAAAAATCACACACACAACTTTCTACCGGCGTGGTTCTGCAGCACAGAGGGGGGGGGGGTGGAGGGGGACCGGGTGATCTGGAAGAATCTGGAAAAAACACACGATTCAAGAGCCAGAGACGTGCACGTCAACTCTTTACACCGGGCACCGGGCACGGTTTACCGGGCGAGGGGGAGCCACGGACCCCCCGGTGTTCGAACCCCCACACCCCCCACCCAGGTGCCGCGGGGAGCATGTTGTAATAAACGCGTAATAACATCACAGACTCGGATGTGTCCGTTTCCTCTTTATTCAACATCCTGATTCCACCGTGAGGACCCCCCCCACAACACTTATACGGTTTTTGATTTCCAGAAAGCTGCACGACCACCGGGGTGGGGGGGGGGTGGGGGGGTCTGAGCCCCCGGGAGGAGTGCACGCGTTCCGGGGGGGGGGGGGGGGGGGGGGCAACCACGTGTCCACGTCTCCTCCGGCACCGACACGAGAAACTTCCCTCAAGAATGCGTCAAAAGTTTCCAGAGCTCCGCTGTGAATACCAGACCCCCCCCACCACCACCACCACCACCACCCCCCCCTCCCGGTTGTCCACCACCACGCACCGGATCCACCGGCTGCACCGGCTCCAACGTGGGGGGGGGGACCCGGTCAATCCTCCGGTTCCTTTGCGGATGACAGTTCCTCCAGAAAACACGTGAAAGCCACACGTCAAAACCGACACACACACATTTACACACACACACACACACACACTCACACACTCTCACACACACACTCACACACACACACAGACCCACACACACACGCCGGTGCACCGGGTGCAGGGACCGGGGATGAGAGTCTCCTGCTGCCGGCTCACAGCCTCTCATCCACCGGACGCAGCAGCAGCGCGCCACGGCCGGCTCCACACGCAGAGACCACCCCCGCCCCCCTGCTGTGCACCCCCCCCCCAGGTGTCCCCCCCCCCTGTCCCTCAGAGGGTCTCTCACCTGGCTGCCCGAGGTGTCCGTCAGGTAATTGAAGACGAAGGACGAGAGTTCCTCATCTAATAGTGGAGCGCAGTCCGCCATCTTCCAGTGAATGAGGCTCCGCGGAGTCAGAGCGCCGAGTATAGGAGGAGGAGGAGCAGTGGGGAGAGCCGCCTCCAGGGGGCGCCTCTGTTTACACACACACACACTGAGACACACACACACACACAGAGACACACACACACGCTTAAGAGACCTCCAGGGGCCAATGCACCGACTCCAGGGGGCCACACACCCCCCTCACCGCAATAAAAAGAGCATTCATTTAAACTGCCACTCAATCAACTGGAGGTCAACAGCTCACTTTATTGAATACTGTCGTTTTAATAACTTATAACTATCACATCAAATTACAGGTATTCATATTAACAGGTAATCTGTGAAATATTGATTGTATCCATGATCCATATATACGGATTTATAATTATTTAATTCAGTTATTCAGCTACCGACAGAAAAGCCTCAATCAGATCAGATCGCTTTTTTTGTTTCTTTTTATATAGATATGTTTACGTCTAAATAAATGCTACCTTGTATAAATACTAGAAAAAGTGAGTAAATATATATTGTTTTTTATTGTTTTTCTTATGTGTGGTGTATTTATTGTGTTTTTATGTTTCTATGTTCATTGTATGCACCAATAACCAGAGCAAATTCCAGGCAGGTGTAAACCTACTTGGCAATAAATACCTTCTGATTCTGATTCTGATTCTGATTCTGATTCTGATTCTGATTCTGATTCTGATCTCAGTGGTACGAGTGTAAACTTTAAAGCAAGATTCTCAAATGATTTTTGACATTTAGATATTTCCTCACTGGGATAAAACTCCATATTTAAACTGCCACTTAATCAACTGGAGGTCAACAGCTCACTTTATTGAATACAGTCGTTTAATTAGTTATAACTATCACATGAAATTACAGGTATTCATATCGACAGGTAAAATCTGAGTTAACATGTAATCTGTGAAATATTGATTGTATCCATGATGCATTTATATGGACTTATAATTATTTTATTCAGTTATTCAGCTACTGACAGAAAAGCCTCAATCAGATCGCTTTTTTCTTTTCTTTTTATATAGATATGTTTATGTCTAAATAAATGCTACCTTGTATAAATACTAGAAAAAGTGAGTAAATAAGAAGTAAATAGTGAGTAAATATATATTGTTTTTAATCATTATTATTGTTTTTCTTATGTGTGGTGTATTTATTGTGTTTGTATGTTGCTATGTTCATTGTATGCACCAATAACCAGAGCAAATTCCAGGTAGGTGTAAACCTACTTGGCAATAAATACCTTCTGATTCTGATTCTGATTCTGATCTCAGTGGTACCAGTGTAAACTTTAAAGCAAGATTCTCAAGTGATTTTTGACATTTAGATATTTCCTCACTGGGATAAAACTCCATATTTAAACTGCCACTCAATCAACTGGAGGTCAACAGCTCGCTTTATTGAATACAGTCGTTTAATAACTTATAACTATCACATGAAATTACAGGTATTCATATTAACAGGTAATCTGTGAAATATTGATTGTATCCATGATGCTTTTATATGGATTTATAATTATTTAATTCAGTTATTCAGCTTTTTTTCCCCTTTTATATAGATATGTTATGTCTAAATAAATGCTACCTTGTATAAATACTAGAAAAAGTGAGTAAATAAGAAGTAAATAGTGAGTAAATATATATTGTTTTTAATTATTATTATTGTTTTTCTTATGTGTGGTGTATTTATTGTGTTTTTATGTTTCTATGTTCATTGTATGCACCAATAACCAGAGCAAATTCCAGGTAGGTGTAAACCTACTTGGCAATAAATACGTTCTGATTCTGATTCTGATCTCAGTGGTACGAGTGTAAACTTTGAAGCAAGATTCTCAAATGAGTTTTGACATTTAGATATTTCCTCACTGTGATAAAACTCCTTATTTGGCCCCTGGGATCAGCTGTTCAGGCCGTGGCTCCGGGGGCAGAGAGGGTCGTCCACTCACACCACAGAGGGTGGGTTTGATCCCCGGCTCCTCTCGTCTGGATTCCAAAGTGTCTCTGGGGCGAGAGACTGAACCCTCACTCCAACATGGCGTCTGTGTGTGAAGGAGGAAGCTGCGACTTAAACTGAGAAGCACTTTGAAAAGTGGAAAAACAAAAGCTGACACCAAACAGAACCGGTTTCTCCAGAAGCTGCTTTCATCCTGAGTGAGGTTGTTACCACAGAGGCTCTGCCACGCTGCTTTTGTTTCCAGACGCTCGGATATAAGCGTCCGAGCTTCTGTTGCCGGGTAACTGCAGAACCTGCCTCTGTCAGTCACTCGGCTGACGAAACGCCGTGATGCAAGTCGATGATGGAAAACAACGACATGAGAGATGAACAGAAAGTTTTATTGTTTTTAACGAGGATGTAAAGTTTGGTCCAGGCTGCAGGAGGATTGATTAACAGCTGCAGCGGTTTGGATCCTCGTGGTTCACCGGGCTGAGCAGGCGTCTCCAGGCCCCGGCTGCAGGTCTTCCTCTGGTTCTCCTGATCACTTTGTCCCATCGATAAACACATAATGCCAGAAATATATATATAAGTGCAGCAACAATGAGGTCATGTCTTTAAACCTGTTCGTTTGTCTGTTAGCAGGATTATGCAAAAATCCCAAAACTGATTTTCATGAAACTTGGAGGAAGGACGGGACACGTCTCCAGACAAAGGGTCGGAACCAGGGTTAAACGATAGATGGATGGATAGATGGATGGATGGATGGATGGATGGATGGATGGATGGATAGATAGATAGATAGATAGATAGATAGATAGATAGATAGATAGATAGATAGATAGATAGATAGATAGATAGATAGATAGATAGATAGATAGATAGATAGATAGATAGATAGATAGATAGATAGATAGATAGATAGATAGATAGATAGATAGATAGATAGATAGATAGATAGATAGATAGATAGATAGATAGATAGATAGATAGATAGACGGACGGCCTCACGGACGGATAGATAGATAGATAGATAGATAGATAGATAGATAGATAGATAGATAGATAGATAGATAGATAGATAGATAGATAGATAGATAGATAGATAGATAGATAGATAGATAGATAGATAGATAGATAGATAGATAGATAGATAGATAGATAGATAGATAGATAGATAGATAGATAGATAGATAGATAGATAGATAGATAGATAGATAGATAGATAGATAGATAGATAGATAGATAGATAGATAGATAGATAGATAGATAGATAGATAGATAGATAGATAGATAGATAGATAGATAGATAGATAGATAGATAGATAGATAGATAGATAGATAGATAGATAGATAGATAGATAGATAGATAGATAGATAGATAGATAGATAGATAGATAGATAGATAGATAGATAGATAGATAGATAGATAGATAGATAGATAGATAGATAGATAGATAGATAGATAGATAGATAGACATACATACATAAATCACAGAAACGTAGGGACAACATATTACAGATACATGAACGGGTCTGACCCTATGGTTCAGAAGGCAGTTCATTGTGTCAGTGTCAGTATGACAGTATGTAAATGAAAATTAATAAATGAAAAAAATAGAAAATTCTTGAGCTTTTGGGGACATTTTCCCAGATTTCACAAACAATAACTCGTAGATCTTCCACATTTCATTGATATTTATTGAAATTGGTGCAGATCCAAATAAACCTCTGCATCTACCAGACTTCACTGTGGTTTGACGGAGCTGTTCATGAACCTTGGCTGCAGAATGAACTGAGGGACATTCTAGTTTGGGACAAGTAATCAATAATCATTACCCAGTAAAAAATAAAATAATAATCCACACTTCACCACCACTTGTATTTTTACTGCACCTTCACAGAGGAGCTGGCTCTCACACCCTGAATTCCTGAGTGTTGGCTCAGCAGAGGTGAACTTCACCAGGTTATCTATCAGAACACACAACGTCTGGCAGGTAGCTCGACAACGTCTCACAACACAAACACACAGGAAGAGAGTTGATGTCAACCCTGTGACTCCTGCTGGACACATGTGTGCAACATGGAAAGTAAGTATTTCATTTATCCATCATTTCACCAGGAAGGTCCCATTAAAATACAGCTTCTCCTCTGGCAGGGGAAGTCCTGGTCAAGACGGACATGAAGGAAACAAGGAAGTTTCCAAAATATAAACACATCCGGGATGAATGACGCACACAACCATTCTGAAACAAATAAAACAGATTAAAATCTATGTGAATGAAGGAATCTGTGGCTTGAATGAATGCTAGAAAATAACAGAATGACATTGAAGTTGAACAGTGGAAGTTTAGGATGTCATGAATTACTGTTCTTTGTAAAAGGATCTGCTCCTGAAACATGTTGGACAGTACAAAACAAGGTGTTTGTCTTAAATTAGATTTAAATTAAATAACCAGCCTACAAATCATCCTGAAAACAATCTGGGCTAAAGGCAGGATTGATGATTATTGATTCTTTGGGTTGAATATTTGCAGTTTGCATGTGAAACATTTTGAGAAAGAGTCTTTCCTGCAGTTTGAATCTCACCCCGTGGGACCTGAGCTGCTCTTCTTCCTCGTTCCTCTGCTGTTGTTTCATCATGTGAGGAAGATGTTATTAATTCTCACCTGTGTTGACTCCTGCACATGTCTGAACTCAGACCGGAGCTGTGTGCTGCTGCCTGTCTGTCTGTCTGTCTGGCGTGTTTGTGCGACGCAAACATTTTTAAGAGTTTCAGCAATTAAAACCTGAACCAGTAGCTGATCAGTTTCATGGGAGTGAGTCATTCAGTTTGCAAGAACACAACAAGGAGACTGAATGAGATCTCACATTATAACACTTTAAAATGGTTTACGTCTTAGTTATTAAATTATTCTTTTAAAATACATAGAAAGCATCGTGTTATATCGTTACACATAATCCTCACATGGTGGAAACTGGACTTTGTAGTATTGTAAGATTGTGTTTGTTATTTCATCACAAGTTTCCACACAACTGCAGCTATTCCCACAAGCAGCTGCAGCCAGAAGGTAGAATCAGGCATTAGGACACACACACACACACACACACACACACACACACACACACACACACACACACACACACACACACACACACACACACACACACACACACGATGCCCATAACAGAGCTGTGTGTGTGTGTGTGTGTGTGTGTGTGTGTGTGTGTGTGTTATTTTTACCTTTAACATCTCATTTCCATGGTTCTGATCCTTGTGTCTTTCTGTGACAACAGCACCGCTCAGTTCACCTCGAGGTAAAGTTTACTCACTGAGATCTGCGAAACAGGTTTTTAAAGGAAGCTGCTTCGACAAACTTGTTTTGTATCAACACAATCCAACAACTAACGTTTTCACATGCACAAACCGAAGGTGTGATGCCGGGGGGGTCCTCTCTGAATCCGGAGGTTCGGATCATTTGGATAACAGTGGGTCATTCCCCTCCTCTCTCATTTTTAACATTTCCAACTTCTCTGCATCTTCTCCACCTTCGCCGTTCTGAAGCTAAAATAGAAACTAAATGTCACACAAATATAAAAATAACCCTCTTGCCACGGTTGCATGTTTTCTGGTCAGTCGTGTCAAAGGTGAAAGACGAGGTCGAGGTTACTAGAATGCGCACGCCCTGTTCCTGAAGTGGCATTCGAGTGATGTCCTCTTCTTGTGTTACCAAATATGAGATTTACATCGTCGGCCTTCAGCCAAACCTCCGATGTCAGAGACGACCGCGGATACAGGGAAATAACGTTCAGTGGGTCAAAGGTCAGAATGCAAATCTGTGCCTTCATATTCCTGAGGTGTGTGGAGGATTTGGAGGTGAGCTGGAGCCAGAAAGTCACGATTTTGATGTTGTGTAGAGAATCCTGACTCCACAGGGAAGCGTCTCCCGACCGCACACGACCTTGTGCACTTTTCAGATTTGATTACTTCTGTGTACAAACAATAAAAAGCTAAAAGGAGCAAAACACAAAATGTGCCGAAGAGACGTGGAAGTGCCACGGGGGCTCGAGCAAAAACAAATGTCTGAGGCCAAAAGAAAACTCAAGAAGACAAACAGGCTGCGAGCTGCAGGAAGCCGGGCGGCGTCACAGCTTCACTACATCACAGAGAGCTGCAGCGGAACCACCGAGGAACACAGGAACAATCCAGGGAACTCAGAGGATGGGTGTCTTAACAGCAAGAGGACATTTCAATAGTGTTCAGTCCCCCATGGGAGCGTCCGCCCAACCAAAGACAAGCTCTCCATCCGAGGTCAGGACGGGTCTCACAAGCAAAGACAGTCTTTCATCTAAGTGGACATTCCAATGATAATCCAGGTTACGTCCTCACCTCACACCCGGGCGCTGATATTGTCTGATCAGAAAATAACTCAGAGTTGTAAACACGGCGAGGTTCTGAACTCCGCCCACGTGCAGGGGTCAGGCCGACCCCAGACTACTTCAGGCGTAATTGGAGTTTCCAGCGCTCGCACCTTCACAGGAAGTGAAAGTTTTGATTTTGCTCGAAAGGATGAATATATTATATGTTTGTCCATTTCTGTTTTTCTTTTTTGATGCAAGCAGTGATTTCTGCAGTGAATCCTGTAATTGTGCGGTGAAATTTAAACTGGACAAAGAATAAAAATCTTTAAGACAACAAAAAATACACAACAGGGAAACATACCCCCTGGAAAACTGGAAATTCTGTTGAGTAACTTTACATGAGACAAACTTATTACCAGGGCAGTAAAGGAATATGTTGATATATCAAACAGAACAATATCATTTGAAAACAGCTGCATACTCATAACGCTGCCTCACTTGTTTACATGCTGCAGTTGGTTGGAACCTGCGTTGGAACTTCATTTTGTCCGAGCTGTCTGACTCGCGTCCTACCACAACAGATCGATACGCACAAAATGCTCCGGGAGAAAATATCTGCCGCTGCGACAGGAGAGAGGGTGAGGTGACACCATATCAACACAAAAAAAAAAACATTCCTGAAAAACACAAACACACCTCCGTCGCCTGGAGGTGCAGCAGATAGGGACGGGGGGGGGGGGCGGTGCCTTCAGGACCCAGACGTCCTGCAGCTACGTCCACAGCAGGTTTCATGTCCTTCTGAGCGGTGAAAGCCATCAGACAAACGGAGTGAGGACCTCAGGCCCGGCTGCCAGATGTGCATGTGCAAGCATTTGGGTTAAAAAACAAAGAGGATGTTTCTACGTACTTTATGTCGATGCATCTCAGGATCTCAGTCAGAGGCCGAGAGGAATCCAGTCCTGTAAGAAGGATGATCCAGATATAAATATCCAGAGCTTCATCGGTACAGAGGAATCTCCTGTGGACAGGCAGCGAGTCGGTCAGTCAGACGATCAGGAGGTCACGCTGCCCGACACCTTCACCTTGTTCATGCTGCAGAAATCCACTCTTCATCGCAAAGTCTTCTTCAACATGAACAAGAGTTACTGTTAAAGGAGACGTGTGAAGCTTCTTCAGGTTCGTTTGTGAATGTTAAAGTTCTGATATTAAAAAGCCAAATGTCCGACATGAAGAGAGCTTCTCCTCCAACAGAAAAACACTTCAGCTCCTCGTTAGTAACGACGTGGGACATCGGGTTTTGAATAACAAATCCAGGTGAAGTGAGATTGCTGACACGAGCTGGAGGCTGTTGACCAATCACAACAGAGCTGACAAGCTGGCCAATCACAACAGACTGGATTCATCAGCCTTAAAGAGACAGGAACCCACGTGTTTCAGACAGAGGCTGAAAAGAGGAGCAGCAGAGCCTTGAGGACCCCCTGCTGTGAACACATGTTTCAGTAAAAAGTGTTAAATTGCTCCTCTGATGTTCTTAGTTAGCATTAGGAACAGATTCAGGAACATTAAAGCATTAAATGATGAGATAAGATAAGATAAGAAAAGATAAGTAGAGGAAATACCAAGACAGAGCAGCAGGCTGTCATGAAGCCAAACCCTCAGCTGTCCAGCCCCGGTGCCACTGAGCCAACAGAGATCCTCTCAACAGGCTCCATGAAACACTTTACTGTGAAAGAGCCCAATAAAATATGTGATGTCTGCACCAGTGTAACATTTACACGATTCAATATTTCCACAAACAGCCAATAAATCACAGTAAAGTTGCATTTTACAGATTGCGGTGGCACAAGCTTCCTGTTAATCGCTCTTTGATCGCAGCAGATTATCTTTAAACTCATGTGAACGACGCTCTGAGGGACCAGAGGCGAATGTCAAGGAAAGGGCAGCTTCTTTTTCTTAATGTTGTGTTGTTGTTGTTGTTGTTGTTGTTGACGTCCATTTTTAAATCTCCCTGTGTTATATTTAGCGACGGGGTCCGGAAATGAATTCATTTACATTTCTTATCCTTAAATAAATGAATCTTTGCCGAGGACATTACGGAATCAAGAGCGCTGTGATTTATGGGAGTGTTTAATTCAAGGCAGCGGGGGGGGGTCGTAGACACGTAACAGGGGGTTGGGTGGGGGGGGGGGGTTCATTACCTGGTTGGCCAGTCTGGTAAAAGGCTGCAGGAGAAATACAGTGTGGACTGAATCTGAGCGACACAGATATTAATTTCACCGTCGTGCTCTCGTGCTGGTTCGGTGTTTCTCTCGCTCGCTCTCTCGCTCGCTCTCTCTCTTCTTCTCTCTCTCTCTCATTCTCTGGCTCGCCCGCTCAGCCGGGGCCTCAGCCAGCAGACTGACCTTAACCTTTGCAGTGATTAACGCAGAGGACGACCGGGTCCTCTTCTCATATGACTGCATTCACTTCTGATACATCCAGATCAGCTGAGTTACAAACGTGTGTCTAACACCGTGTTGATTTCACCGGGGGGGGGGGTCACCGGGGGGGTCACCGGGGATCCAGGTCGACTCTCAGGTCACCAGCGTTCAGGGCAGAGGCAAAGCATGACTCAGGTCTTCTGCACCTGAGTCATCGACAGGGTAATGGATAAAAATACAATAAAAGTCGTGTCCAACTTCCAAGTCTGAAGGTTAAAAGGTCAAACACCCTGCCTCCTCCTCCTCCGTGTTAGCAGATGGGACATGGACCAAACTCACAAGTCATGTGACCCAAATTGTTCTCAAAGATATGATCCTGACATTTCAGATGGTTCTTATCACACTGATATTTGTTCAACTATTCATGTTTCTGATAAGCTGGGTTTGGATTAGTTGTTTGATGATATATAAACGGGTAAAACATCTTCAGTCGGCTTCTGAAGTCCAAACTTTGTCTGAAGATCAGAACCGGAGTCGTACTTCAACACCGATCGACCACATGAAACCAAACCTCCTATTAGATCCTTATTCAGATGTTTAATGTCAAAGCATTTTGAGACAAACTGCTGATAATTTTTAACTCCTCAAAACTGAAAGCAATTATTTTATCTCATATCAGATTGAGTGTGTATTTGTAAAATATATAAAATATAATGGAAGAGCATGTCAGTAAAATAAGTAAATTTCTCATGGGAAGGGTCCAACGCCATTTGGTTAAAAATAAAGCAATAAAGTCAAAGCCATAAAACTCCCTGCGTCTCCTCAATAGGTAAAATACAGAATATTGTTTATATATATATTAAATATACTCATCATCAATTTGAAAAGACAACATGTGTCCTTCAATGTTCGGTACGATTAATATCACAATTCCTTCAACATCATGCAACTGACCGTTTTTAAAGGTGGAATAAACCATCAGTGTGGAAAAACCTAAACTAAATAAAGTATTTTCACATGAATTCCCTGGAGTCACTGCATGTGAAAACGGTTTCTGTTGTGTCACCATTATTATTATTTGTACACGACCGTATCAGTATTTCATTTACGCGAGGACACACTGAGCTTCTTGATTTTTACTACAGGCTGCAGGATTCCTCTCAGGCCTCTGGCACCGTTTGTGACATAATTTACGAGAGGATCTGGAGTTCGCTCCAAGTCGGAGTGACAGCGATCTGATATGTCCTCACACGGTGACCTATCAGGGACCACCGCTGTATTAATATCGCATTGTGGGATGTTTCATATCAGCGTCTGTTTCTGTGCTCCTGCAGACACGGTGATTTAAGGCAGGAGGTGTGTGAGTGTTGATGCTGATGGATGAAGCGTCACAAACACACACCTGTTACAAACAACAACAACACACACAAAGTGATCTGCAGGATGAAGTGAGGAGACTGAGAGGCGTCAGGTTTTCATTTCCCCAGATACAGTGGCTGATTGGTGGAGTGTGTTTATATTTTGCAGTTTATGGACTGGAAACACAAAATAGCCAGAGTCAGATGTGATAAATAATAATACACTATAGACACAGCCACTGTAAACACATAGGTCGGGCTTGGATTGAGTATTTGTGATAAAAGTCCACATTTAAATCTGCTGACGTGTTGCATGTTGCACAGGCTTCACAATGTGCACATATTGTCCCTCAGGCATTATTCACAACTCAACATATTGAGGAGCAAACCTTACAATAAAGCTCCCATTATGTATTTTACATTAGTGAATATCTTCAGCGTTTAGTGCTGCTGTAAATGTAATTGGTGAACGAGTGCACGTGAACAGATCTGTGGAGCGAAACGCACGACCAGGGAAACGACCACGTGGAACGGTAATGTGATCGCGGTGATCTGGAGCCGAGAGAGTAAAGAACGTGATAACATGCTCTGTTGAGATGGAGAACCGTGAAATACTTTGGAAAAGGAGCCGATAAATCAATTAAAGCATCTTTGTATTCATGCTGTGCTGCGGCTCGGAGCTGAGGAGGTGACATCACCGCTGAGCAGCGTAAAGGTCACCAGGACGATTTGAGCTGAATGGGCCAAAAATAACGATCGTACACGTGTGTTAATTAAAACAATATCCCGGGTTTCCCTGTGAAAACGATGATGTGAGACCATATGTCTGTTTTCAAGTTATTCTTCTCACTTCATTGTTGTTGTTCACAGCTCATCAACACGGGCGTCGGCCCTCATCACCAGAAGATCTGGAATCTCCTTATGTTTCCAAGTTTTCGTCTTCGTCTTCTACGTGTACGACTCCTCTTCTTCATCCTGAGATATTTGTGTTCTTGCAGTTTCACGTCCTCATCAATGAATCCAATCGTTTTCTGGAAATGTTCTTAACATTTTCCTGCTTCTCACATCCAGAACCTCTGGAAGATTTCAGGCAAATGTGCCGATTCATTGCTGGTCTGATGAATCAGCAGAGTCTGGAATCTGAAGAGTGAAAACTCAATACTCAAATGTCACAAAACGTCGGAATACAGTCCAAAAAATCATTAAATCACATCAGGCTCAGGTCTTGAAAATAAAGAAGTTCTCTTTACATTAAACAGGAAATTAGCGCAATCACACTACACATAGGTTAAAGGAGGAAACTCTGTAGAAATCAATCATTCCAGCAAGAAAATATGGAAAAAGCTAAAATACAAAATCAGCTTTTCAATTAGTCCTGCAGAATATAAACAAGAAGCCATATTTCCCCAGTACAGAGGCGGTAAATAACGTGAGTATCACCTGAAGGCAGCAGCATTAACATGAGCAGCACAGGTCTGACCTTCAGTCTCCACTCACTGCCTCGGCTCGCTGTTTATTTACTTCACCTCGTAATTCAGTCACTTCGGCTGCAGAGAGATTTCGTACGTGTGGACTCTCATGAAATCTGCTGCATGGGACCAGAGCAAAAACTAGAGAGGCACTAAATACACTTTATTATTATTATTCATTACATCGTTATTATTCCCTGAGAAACTGGTATTTAAAAATTCCTGGATCTTCCTGAAAAATGCAATTTTAACAAACAGAACAGAGATGAAAACGTAACAAAGACATGATTTCAACCTGGGGCGTTTCTGCTGGAGTCCTAATCTCTCCTCTGATTGGTTAATAGGAGTTGAATCGAGGGTCGAGGATGAGCTCACTTTGCCGAAGGCGGCACACGATCATACATGAAGGAAATGAAAACGCCGGAACGTGCACGTGAACCCGGGTCCTGCCTACATTTGCTAAATTGGCAGTAAATTTAAATAGTTCCCACAGTCGGCGGCTTCACATCCTTCAAAACACAAACACTGAGAGGAAGAGGCAACGCAGGCAGAATGCAAATCCACCGACATGCAGATTCTTTAGAGCTCTGATTGCTTCTGGTTTATAATCATTGTTGTTTATGTTCAGTTATAAAGGCACACAAGTGTTATTAGTACACACACACACACACACAGGAAATAAACTTCCCCATCATCGCTCCTTCCCTCAGTTTCTCTCCAGCACGATCCAGGCTACACGCTCGTTTATTAATATTTTATATTCACTCGACATGTGTTTGTGTTTCGGAGTTTATTCGTGTTGTTTGGAAAGAAAACATAGGTCGAACTGTTTCACTGACAAATATGAATCTTGCGTGTTTTTGTGCAAACGTGAACTGTGTGAGTATTTTTGTTTGTTTGTTTCTCCCACAAATAACCTGTTTTGGTTAAAAGAAAAATATTCATAAAAATGGATAAATATCTTTTTAAGGATTAATAAAAAGTCTCTATATTGCAGATGATTTTATTTTACCATCTTTGACTTTGTCTGTTGTCTTCCTCATTTCCCAGGACACTGCAGCATCTGAACCTAATCTTCTGTTCGAGTCCAAAATCACATAAAAATAAAAACAAAATAAAAACAAAAGTTCAACTTGAAGACTCTCAGCTCAACCTCCTCTCTTTCTCTCTCTCTCTCTCTCTCTCTCTCTCTCTCTCTCTCTCTCTCTCTCTCTCTCTCTCTCTCTCTCTCTCTTTCTCTCTCTCTCTCTTCTTCTTCTCCCTCTCTCTCTCTCTCTTCTTCTCTCTCTCTCAGTCTGTGTCTCTATTGTTTTCCTTCTCATTTCATTAAAAGTTGAATTCATGTTTGGCTCGTCCCACATTTCCCTCCCTGGTCCCGTTGGAAGATGTTTCCACCCACAGAACAACCAGTGATAACGATGCAATTAAATTTCCAGCGAAGCAACATTGTGTTCCTGTTACAGCTTCGATGTGTAAGAGCTGTTTGCAGTTTACACACAAAGACGTCAATGCAGATCTCTAAATTCATCTCATCTGGTTTTCAAAAAAGACAATTCATGGTTTCTTTCATGATTTAATGCTCGTCCAGATGTAGATCATCGCGTGTCTTCATGTTTACATGTGTGTGATCCTGTGTGGCACCAGGTGAAGACCGTCCATCATAGACCAGCTTATTGATCAGCTGTTTGATAAAAATATGAGGGAGGATAAAATCATATTGTACATTAACTCCTCATGAAGCTGTGCAGACACACAGACAGACAACGTCCTGTATTGACGTGTATTATAGAAAAAGCATGTCTTGTTTGCAGTTATCAATCAGAGCTGTGACCTATTTCATAGACGGGTCATGTGTTCATCGATCTCTAACTGTACGTCGCCCCCCCCTCACACAGCCCAGCTGATCAATGGAACTCTGTTTTACAGAGATGTGCTCCGGTGAAACTTTACTCTGGCTTTTATTTGAGAATTTGATAATAATTTGAAGCTCGTCACAGATTTATCACATTAAAGAAAGTAAATATTCTGCAATTGTATGAATTAAACATCAGAAAATCTGAGTTAAATTTAAATCATCACTTTATTCATCAGTTTTTATCTTACATACAATCACCTACCTCAAAAATAAGTTTAAAAGTGCACAATTCATGCACATTTTCCGTCTCATAATTCGTGATTTTTAAAAAAACAACTGTATATTTGTAATATTTCACCACTTTTAATGAAAGTCTGTACTTTTATTTCTTGAATTCTTCATCTGAAGGTTAAAAGGTTTGGTTCAGGCCTGAAGTCGTGATGATAACAGATGTTAAAGTTAACAGCTTCACAAAAGATCCTAGCAGGTACAGAGTGTGTGTGTGTGTGTGTGTGTGTGTGTGTGTGTGTGTGTGTGTGTGCGTGTGTGTGTGTGTGTGTGTGTGTGTGTGTGTGTGTGTTGTAGACTGTGATGGAGACTGATGAGGAGAAGACAGAAAAAAAATCAATTCAGACTCTTCCTCCTCTTTGATTTCAGCGACTCTTCTCTCGTCTCTCTTCTGCTTCACCGCCCTCTTCGTCTCCTTCTCCATTCCTACTCTTCCTCCTTTCCTTCCCTCCATCTCCTTCCCTCTCTCCCTCTCCTCCTTCCTCACTCCTTCCGTATCATTATCTCTATCTACACTTCTGTTCTTCTCCACTCTCCTCATACGCCTCATTATAACCTCCATCTTCACCTCCTCCTCCTCTTTTACATTCTCTTCCAGTCCCTCTCTCATCGTTACCATCTCTCCTTCTCCACCTCCACCTCAGTCACCTCTCCTCCCCTACAGCTCCCCATCAGATCTTCTTTTAACTCTTCATCCTCTCTCGTCTTCTCTTGACTGAACCGCTCCCCCTCTTCCCTCTCTCGTTACAACCATTGTTCTTGTTTTATGAATCCCATCTTCTCCTGTGTCTCTCACTCTCAGGGACACATGTTGACAGACTGAGGTGAAGACGTGCAGCGTTTTCAAATGTCTTCATTCACAGGCTCGCTGAGGAAGTTCTCATCCCGATGTATGAAGAGTAAAAATCTGCTTTTCTCCTCCACGTTTTCATCAATTCCCCACTTCAGTACTTTAACACTGAACATCACCAACAACACAGCTGGAGGCAAGAGCTGCTGAGAGTGAAACGATTTACAAAGACAAGAGTAATTGCATTTAAGCCCTAAAAGAAAAGCACAGGTTTGCAAAAACAATTCAACCCTTAAAGTGATTCAGAGTCTAAAATCTTTATTCACGCTCAGTTCTGACCACCGTTGAACTAAGTGCTGTAGTAAACTTTCTTTTTAAGGTCTGGTTATATGATCCAAGTGATTTCCCTTCATCAATATTGAAGCAAACTGCTCTTCCACCTGGTTTTCTGTGTATTTCTGGATCATACTTGGTCCCACGTGTCCCTAGTGACTCATGAAAGATTGAAAACCTCAACTATTTTTATGATTCAGAAAAACAGAGAGAACCAGAATAGTACCGAGAGAACTCACATCTCCACCAAGGTGTAATGCTCTATCTCACTACACCAGTGTTTCCCTTTGATTAACCATCATATTCAGATTGGTCCCATCACAGTTTCATAATGAATCTCTAGATCTCTCACTTGGTGTTTTACACTGTAGCTGCATTGTACAGCTCAGCTCTTTGCCTCATGCTCACTCTCATGGTTGATCTATCGCCCATAAAGTTGTTACCATGCACGCAGACCTCATAGTTTCAGCTGTAGCCGTGCACGGACCTGCAAGAGACAGCAGTTCACTCTATTATGCAAGAACCTTTTAGTCTTTAGTTTGCATCACTCGAAAATGGTTGCACGTGAAAGCAACATTCATGTTTGTGGTGCACCAACGTTATCGCCCTAGATTGAATTCATTCTGTGCCAAATTTCACACTTTCATCAGTTCCCTTAATGAGTTTCTTGACATAAATGCAATGTTTCTTGGGAAATCTACTGAAATGTAAAGCAGAAAAATCTGGATCACTCCAAACTAGCAGCTCTTCTGGATCCAATATCTCATCCTTTCTATATAGAGATGAAAATCTGTGAAGTAGTTTTTGTGTAATCCTGCTAACGGTCAGTCAGCAATAAGGATCAAAATATCCTCCTTCCACCCAGTCTCCCTCTCCTCTGAGCTGTGAGAGGCCTGAAGTCACGAATCTGATTCAGTTCAGTTCCCATCAATTCAATCTGAAAACATGAAAAATGACCAGAACTGGGAGTCAGGTTTCCGTGCACCGCCGGCGCTGCAGCATCCCACTGTGTCTATATTTACTCCGGCAAAGTCTCTATCTTTAGGCCGGCGTTTTTCAAGCCTCCCTGAGCAGAATAGCAGATCTTGGATCAGCGGGCCCGCCTCCCTGACTCCCTCAATCTCTGCGACGTGAGAGAGATAAAAGCTGAATGCAGAGCAGCTCCTCTCGTGTGAGGAGCTGCCGCTGTGAAACGCCTTCCTAAAAACTCCATGATTCCCATGACCGTGCTGCTTGATTTCCACCGTGAGCAGGCAGAAGGGTTTCTCTGTGAGATGAAGGACGGAGGATTTCAGCCGTCCTCTTCCCACCGAACAGAGAGAGCGGCTGCACGTCTGTCACCGGGATCCGCCTGAATACTAAACACCGGGTGTTATGCAGCAAGAATGAAAATGTATGCAAAAAACAAGTGATTGTTTGCAGAAGGCTTTTACTTTACAGTGCAATGATTGAATATGAATGAGCCTCAGCATCTGCAGCTCTAACACAACACACACCTCAGTGATACGTGCAGAGGGTTTGGTAAACTTTGCCACATCTGGAGTTCGGGTACGAAACCAGAGGACGTCAGACAGACACAGATGTGGCATCAACGGTTTATCAATGGAGACGAGATGATGGATCATTGGGTTCAGAGCCCAGTGACCAGTGAGGTCTATTTCAGTTTTGGTTTGACAGTGATGAACTTCTTCCTCTTCTTCTTCTTCTTCTTCTTCTTCTTCTTCTTCTTCTTCTTCTTCTTCTTCTTCTTCTTCTTCTTCTTCTTCTTGGGAATTTGAACCAGCATCTTGATTCATAGAATGAAGCTCCTGTTATTTACCTCTGAATACCGACACTATTTAAATGTCAGGGATTTGAACCTATCCTTCTATCTGGAATCCAAAAGATCAGGTTATGAGTCTGTTACTGTTTGTCCGTTCTGATCAGTTCTACCTTTAGCTTAATGCACCAACATCTTATTTTCATAATGTTTCTCCTTCAGTAAAACGTGGAAACATATGTGACAGGTCAGTGGGATTCGACTCCATGGGTTCACTGGAGGATGAGAACTCCATCTGTTTCATTTGGAGATCTGACATTACATTTTACAGTCAGGGTTTGACGTGTGTTTGGTGCTTTAGATCCATTTTAGATTATATTTGTGTGCATCAAACCTGTTTTGTTTCAACAAAATACATCTGAGACATGATGCAAACAGGATCTTACGAGACCAGGAAGCAGAACTGACCTTGACTCAAACGCCTGAGACGTCCTGACTATCTGCTCCAGGTCAAACTGTGTCTTTGTAATGACGAGCATTAAAAACAAACATGTAGTTTCCATAAATAGTCGTTTCCCAAGCTAGAAGGCAGATAAGGAGCCAGACTCGACCCAAACACATCACAGAACCTCCTCAGAGGAAAATGATTACTGCAGCACAGCAGCACTGACACAGTTTCCATCCAGCGGCCGAGGCCCAGATGTGCAAGGTGCGTCTGGGTTGATACACAGCAAATGATGCAGAAAGAACAGATGTGCTGAATGTACCAATAAGCTAAAGAGGTGAGACCGGAGGAGCCGATGAAATAAGATTCTCTGCTTGTTCCTCGTCCTTTTCCAGTACAGCTGTAATCTTCTATAATCTTTGTATTAAATTTGATAATAATGTTCATCGTATAATGACCGTTACTGTTGTGTTTACTTCTTCGTACAAAGTGTTTCTGTGTTTGCTTTTGCAGATTCATGCAGGATAAATATCTCCTGCTTGTCTGCTTCAAATTCACAAATCGGCACATTAGCTTTTTGCAGTATTTACAAAACTATTCAGTGAATGAGGTTTTAACTACGTGTCATCGAATTCACATAATTATAATAAACAAAGAAATAAAACTGGTACTTCAGTGTTTGCTGTTGTTTTTTTAATGTTTCCCTAAAAAAATTACCCGACAGCTGAAGGGAAAACGTTCGGTGTTTCACTGGTGGATCAAACCAAACCCCCCCCACCCACCCAGTTACTCTGTGGGACTCATCATCTCTGTGGAGGCTTATGGCATTTACCTCTTAGGCAGAGGAA
>NC_083645.1:26236735-26256735 GCF_963576545.1 Limanda limanda | reverse complement strand
TTTGGCATATTTAGTTTTTGGATCCCCTCCAGCGTCGCCATGTCAACGAACACACACTTCACAATATGCATAAATAAAAAGGACAAAATCTCTCAAATCCACATTAAACTCAAATTGTTAATCAGCTTTGAGACATTGGAACAAACTTTAATTCTTCAAATCTGCTGACGTGTTTAATATTTGGCTCGTGAAGACGCACTCGTCCATGATCCAGAATCAAAATGTAAATCCCGGCAGCATCAGGACTCAAAGCCGACGACAAACTCATGATCCTAACTTCTCTTTGCATGTACGAGTGTCACCGTGGATTTGCATCTCATGAAGGTGTGTGTCTCTATAGATCTACAGATAGAAGTGTTTCCCTGGAGGGCCGGTGCACGCCAGGCTGAGCTATGCAGGGGGGGGCGGGGCCTCGCTCAGAGGTCACAACTCTATTTATGACACGACCACATGCACCTCTGCACTGCGGTGCGGTGACCCATTGTCCCCGAGCGGCGTCCATTCCTGACCTCCTGAAAAACAAGACGGCAGCATTATGGCGCTGGGGGGATGGGGGGGTGGGTGTTGGGGGGGGGTTGGGTTATTCAACACAGGGAAATTCAAGGTGGGAAGTGGTTTGGAGGGAGGAGGGAGGAGGGAGGAGGGAGGAGGGAGGAGGGAGGAGAGTGGCCCCATGCATGAGAGGGAGGGAGAAATGGAACAAATGAGCCAAAAACAAACGATCACAGAGGCGGGAAATGGATTGGACCTCCAGCAGAGAGGGAGACGAGCGGCAGTGGACTGAGACTCACTCACAGGGACAAAGTGTTTTACAGATAATATACAAATGTTGTTCAAACAAAGTGTTTCCAGCTGGGATTCAAATACTGAGTCTCACTGCAGCAGATGTGAGGGAGGGAGGGCTGGCCTGAATCCACAACAGGCAGAGCAGCATTTTCATTTAATGTAGAGTTGCTTTAACCACGAGCGGCTGCAACATATAGTTATATAAGTATTTGTGAGTGTCAGTCACAAGTGTCTGAGCAGTTCTTCCTCTGAAGGGACATCGAGTTCTCTTTAAATCAGTGACTCTTATCGAATATTCTGGGCAGCCGAGAGGTCTATGATGTTGAAGATGGTGTTGAAGGAAGGATTCTCCGCGGACCCAGAACTTGCTTGTACAGTAAAAGTTTTATTACAAAGAAGTTCACAGATCAGGACGGACTCTAGAAGTCCGGAGACATCCACACGGCAATAATGGAAACCTGCCTTTGCAGGAGTCGAGCCCACATTATCTAGAGAGGTTGCGACCCAAAGGCAAAACAACGTCCCAAATCTCGTGGTTCAACAGGACATAACTGCATGTGTCCAAGCATATAATGTAAATGAAATAATGTATTCATAAAGACATGCCTCATCTCTAATGAGGATGTCCAATGTTCCATACTCATCCATTAACAGGTCAGAGGTCATTCCCTAGAGGAGAGAACTAACTAAAAATACAAGGAGGAATTACTGAGAATCTTAACACGAGGGCTGCATACTTAAACATGTGATTCTGGTTCATACCCAGGTTACAGGGATTTATTTAACTGAATTTACCACACTCTCTGCACCTGAAAGTGTGTTTTAGAATCCAAGTAGCTCATTAAGCTCAGGAACCTTGTAGTCCAGGCAAAGTAGCCCATTTTGGAGCCAAAAATAGAAGTAATTGTAAAATAATTTTTTTCAGCATAGATTATTTCTATGAGGTGTCCAGAACAACATACTAAAGGTCCTAAGAAATCCTAGTTGAGAAAATATGTTTAATTCTCATCAATGTGTGCCAATAAGGCAACAATACACCCCAAAAAGACAATTTTTTTCCTTTACTCCAATCAAAATGAAACTTCACACAATGAAAGTAACCATGAAACTGAACATTTTTTGTATTACAAGTTTCTTTGAAAATGAATTTATGTATGTATTTGTCATACATATGAATGGTGTTTGCCTATGCAAATTAGGACATATTCAATAAGTGTGGAGCTCATGTGCTTGTCAAATTCATTTCAAAAGAAACTTGTAAAACAAAAAATGTTACGTTTCATGGTTACTTTCATTGTGTAAAGTTTAATTTTGATAGGAGTAAAGGAAAAAAATAGTCTTTTTGGGTGTATTGTTGCCTTATTGGCACATTGATGAGAATTAAACATATTTCCTCAACTAGGATTTCTTAGGACTTTTAGTATGTTGTTCCGGACACCTCATAGAAATGATCTATGCTGAAAAAAATTATTTTACAATTAGTCGGTCGTAAAACGTTACTTTGCCTGGACTATTGTGCCTGTGTTTTTTTCCTTCTGTGATATAACAGATATTCTCAACCTCACCGATGTTTAATCTGGTTAAAACACCTCGGGGGCTGTTGACGAATACAACGAAGGGTCACACACTTCACTTCTGGGGTCTCGAGCTGAGGAACGATGCAAATCACAGGATTAATAGTCGCTGTCCCGACTCGTCCGATAAAGAAGGGAGCAAGGTCTGAGTCTTTGCTTTCTGTTTTTATGCATGAGGAAAATCTCAAAAGACGCTCCGCACCTTCGCTAGAATCAATCCATGACAGCAGCGAGGGCGTCCTTCGCATGAATTACACAACCTTTGTTGCCTGTGTGTGTGTGTGTGACAGCGTCTCACACACAACAGGAATAAAGAAGAGTTTCTCAGATATGAGCTCTTTAGTCAACACCACACGCCCATCAGCAGCTGGACGGCCGCGCTGATGATCCATATTCGGCTGTTTGCTTTGTCACGGCTGTCAGAGGGGGGGGGGGACGTGAGCCGAATCTGCCGGCGGAGCCAAACCCACCAGGAATATTGATTGGAGAGCAAACACATGCATGCTCGGCCCCGTGCACACACACACACACACACACAAAGACACACACACACACACATGCATTAAAACAGGAGGCGTTCGGGCAGAGTGAAAGTTTGGAAACAGAAAGCAGGTGATTGATGAACGGAGGGCGAGTGGGCGAGAACTTTACACTAACCTGACGTTTTCTTTGGGTTTAAAACTTTAAAGAAAGTAAATCCTTCACACTGACTTCATAAAAACACAACTACGTTCAACCAGACTTACACTTACTCTTGTTTCTGCAGGTTATTCACTTCAAAATCAACTGTTGTTCTCACTTCCAATTGAAAAGAATCCAGTGAGTACGCAGAAAGAAAAACTAGAACAATATTTGTAGTCACTATAAAGTTGCACATTTTTCTAAGTGCTTATTTTCTTTTCAAAATACTTTGGAAACTTCCCTAACTCATCCAGAGGTTTGGAGGAGACGTGAAAAGTCCTGCAGCTTTGTCTCTTTATACAAACTCTCATTAGCTGTTTACTAAGTTGTTTAAATCCCATTAAGACCAGGACCCAACTTTTAAAGTAAATCTAGTGTCTTCATGAGAAGTTAAACTAGGAAGTGAAACCTCATTAAACCTGCAGCCTCATTAAAGCATTGTGTTACTTTGATTAGATGCAGCAGGAATCGCTCTGTGCTGAGGGTCAGTGAACCAGGGATCAAAGACTCCACATTGTGTTACATGATCGACAGTTAGGATCAGGAAGTCCAGAAAAGATTTACTGTATTTTGCAATTTTGTGGTCAATCCTTCTTCACTCGTTTTACTTCTGTGACTGACTCAGGATGAAAGTGACTACTTCTCTCTGCGGTTCAGAAAGACTCGTTCAAAGAGTTATCAACTGCAATCGGATCTTTAATTCGTTATCGTTTGATTTCATGGCCTTAAAGTCCGGTTCTACTGTTAATTGTAAATATTTTTGATAATCACAATGTATTCACAATGTTTTACTCAGCAAAGCGTCTCTAATTTTGGGGGAAACAAACTTTTAGATATGTTTAAAGTATAAATAAAAAAAAGGTTCTTGCATCAACTAATCATTATAAGGTAAATATTCAAAGCACAATTTCATGACTTACAAATAATGACACATTGCTGTTTAGATTGTTTCCCTATAAGCCTCATGTTCACTGGCGGGACATGAATCCTGAACAACAAGCACACAGAAAGGGTCAGGAAAAACTTTATGGATGTTTTTCATGGTCGACCCATGTAACTTACAGGATTTCTCCTGGTGGTCAGACTTGGTACTGGGACTATGATTCAGGAATTGTGTTCTTTGTGGATATGGTTTGATGGAATGTAACTGGAATACGTGTGAGAACTGAATCTTCACCACAAAGCGAAAAACACATTTTGCTAAATCAAGGGTTTGACCAGTCGAGTCACTGGAAAGAGCCGAGATGATGAAATAAGAACATTTCCCAAACTGGGAGCTGAAGTGAAACAAGACTTGTCACAGAAATGCAGTTTTGTTTTCACTATTCAAACGTTTGTTTAACTGACGGTCAGACTAATGCTCAGGTCCAACACATCCAATATATTAAAGAAATATATTATTATATTATAATAATTGCTAAAGGGGTTTTGTTTAAAAGCGACAAACTCTCATCGGGAGACATGTCTGAAAATGTTAAGTCTGGTTTGTAATGAATTATTGTCGAAATGAACCAATTCTTTTCCTGCTGTAAAATTATTAATTTCATTTATTTGTATTTCAAAAAGTGAGTCAGTGTGTGTGTGTGTCTGTGTGTGGGCGTGTGTGACCAGGGCGTTACTATGTTGGCTGATTGTGTGCAAGCTGAAGAATGTGTGTGAGCAAGTCCAATGTCTGTGGTAAAAGTGTTTGTCTGTGTGTGTGTGTGTGTGTGTGTGTGTGTGTGTATTAAGAATGTGTATTGAACAAACATTGACTCATCTGAACTCATCTGAAGAAAAAAGAAGAATTAACCAAAGTTAAGGACGTGTGAGTGTGAGTGTGTGTGTGTGTGTGAGTGTGAGTGTGTGTGTGTGTGTGTGAGTGTGAGTGTGAGTGTGTGTGTGTGTGCGTGTGTGTGTGTCCAGTGGGCTGTGAGTGTGTGAGATTGACTCAAAGCAGCGTGTGTGTACTCTGCGTTGGCCTTGTCGCATTCTTGTCATTGATGTTTCAATGAGCTGGTGTCTGTTCATGGCAACTTCTGCTCTTCAGCGCACACACACACACACACACACACACACGCACGCACACGCACACACACACACACACACACACACACACACACACACACACACACACACACACACACACACAGTGTCTCCTACATATATACATCTTATAGATATATATTAGGGCTGGGCAAGTTAACTCGTTTTAATCGAGTTAACTCAAGTGATGAGTTTACTCGATTAATTATTTTATCTCCCATTAACTCAGGTTTGATTATTTATTGTTTTATTGTGAAAGTCAGGCTTTTATTTTGTGAAAGTCTGTTGCTGACTGCTGCAGAACAGGAAAAAAGAAAATAATTGGCGGATAAACAATCGAGTTAACTCATCACTTGAGTTAACTCGATTAAAACAAGTTAACTTGCCCAGCCCTAATATATATATATTTAAAACGCTGAAACTCCGTCAGAGACAGAAATCTATAAATACATAACACTATGAAATGATATATATCACAAAGAAAACTTTGAATAGGTTTGATTCTTGATAACATCTCTATGCGGCTGTACTGCGTAAATTATAATATACTTGTTCCGTGTATAAATATACATGACATCTATTCTCACCTGGTGTTGAACTTTCAAATCCCGTCAAAAGATTTTAAGTTTTGTGTGTTCACCAGGTTTCAGCAGCTGAAGGATGGAATTTGAATATTTGGAAACAAGTGTTGACTCTGATTCTGTTTTCAGCTCCTGTTGTTGTTTGTGGAAATCCTTCGGGAGGAAGATTGTTTCTCTGTGATACGCAGACGTTTGTTTTTCACACTGGGATTTATTACATAAACATAGAGTTGAGTCTGGAACTTCAGATTGTGGATTTGGTTTTTGAGATGCTCAACTTAAGAGTCTTGATTATTTACATATCTAAATAACTTTCTCTCTGGTGAATCTGATTGTTGTGAATTGACTCACATATAGTTTATTGAGTCACAGATATAAAAGCTAGATGAATTCTTTACTTATTAAGTTATTGTGCAGTTTAGTATGAATCACATGGTTCAGACTTTAATATTACATAGGAATTTATCATCCAAATATTTGAACACAATGTTCTGTATTCACTGGAACTCTGGCTGCTGCTGACGGGAGAACAAAATAATAATAATTTGTTATCAGTCGTGAATTTGAAATTCAAAAAAAGGCAATCATTCTTAAACGATGTCATAAAATATGATTTAATAATGTCATAAACAAGATGGAACAGGGGCTTTTTTATTGTTTGTGTGCTGGACGTAATGTTCAGAGCTTTTGTTCATAAACAGTCTGTGGTGCAGGGTGAAGTTTCACACAACTTTGTGTTCATCCTACCTGGTTTATCTGCAGTGAAGCTGGAATCTGTTAGAATGATGAACTGGTGATGTTTTCTCATACATCTCATGTCACACTTAGTCTGTGCTTTTACTTTGTAGACATAGGAAGTGATGCTATGAATATCATTTGGTGGAATACAAATATAAATGGTCAAGGCCAGTTTTGACCTGTAGGCTGCTAGTTGCCGACCACAGACGTAGGTTTCCCAAGGACTTAGAAGAAGACTTGTTCAACTCGGTCGGGACTGACCAAGTCCGGATCACATCAGATTCCTCACTCCTCTTCCCTGGACCCTAAACAATTAACAGCAAGTGAGAAGCAGATGATACAATCGGTTCTCGACATGTGTTGCACAGACTTTCTGGAAGTGTCAGATAGACACGATTTGCTGAGAGGAAAGTCGAACACAGTTTCCAGGAGAAGAAACACACGCTGATGAAATCTCGACAGCTTCACTGCAATGTCAGTGAAAGTGGAAGCCTCCGAAAACATCTTGGAAATAGACTGAGGAAGCTCAAAGCTTAAAGAGTAGATCCAGAGAGACTTGTTCTAATTTGATCCGAACAAGCAGCGACTTCATGTCTCCACCGACTTTAGATCCAGAACTTAAGAGAACAGCCGATCTCAGACTGTGGGAGTGAAATCAGTTTTTTTAACAGAAATCTTTAATTTCGGGAGGCAGGCTCACTTCCTGTGTAGCTGCTGATTCATTTCTGTGCAGATATTTGGAATCCATTAGCATTCAGACCGATTCGTCTCATTTCAGCTGCTGTTGGTTCACACCTCAGTCTGCAGCCTCGGGTCTGCACCATTCATTTCAACCTGGCCGAGCTGGCAGGCTGTCAGCCGCCTTCCTCCATCGCACTGTGTGTGTTTGGGTTCTTTTCACAAAGCAATCAGGAGCCAGTCTGAATAATTGTGGATGTAACTTTTAAATGCAAATTAAGTTTTAACCAGCGAAGAATAACAGTCGTCTGAAGTGCAAATATTTGACCTATAAATTGTTTTTCAGTGACTATAAAGTAGGAAACTGAAAAATAAAAAAGCCAAAAAGTTACTTATCAGTCTGCAAAGCTCTTGTTGTATTCACACCTCTAAAAGTTAAGCATTATAAAACTCCAGATTGAGGAAATACATTTTTGTGGTCGGCAGCTCGTTAAAGGTGGAGTGACTCTGACTGACTCTCCTCAGGCTGATGCAACAGCTTCATGATATCAAACATGGGAGGAGCCTCCACATATCAGCAGATTGTAAAACTGACCCAAATACTCGTCTGACCATAAACCTGCAACTCGTTTTAAGATTAAGTTGTTACTATTATTGGAACGTATGAAAGGTGTTGTGTACAGTGGTGGGGTTGTGGAGTGTTGTGTGTGTGCAGAGTTTTCATTGTGCAACACTGATCCAAACTTGCTGATGCAGATTCCTCTGAGTCTCCTTGGTGCAGATCCAGGTGGATTGGAGGTCACACCTGTGAAAACCTGCCTGACACCACAGCAGCTGCAGGAGGTCGAAGAAGAGGAGGAGGAAGAGGAGGAGCAGGAGAGGAAGAGGAAGAAACCCTCTCTCATTAATGCACTGTTTCCACACTGAGTTACTTTATATGAACCTGTTTATTTGGACTGAGACTATTTTAAGATGCGTATCGGCTGTTTCGAGTGTTTTTATTATTATTGTGGGAACTGTTGGGTTTGTTTATCATTTTTAAAGGTCTTGACCTTTTGTGTAAAGCGCCTTGAGATCATTTCTATTATGATTTGGCGCTTTACAAATATAACTGAATTGACTTGACAGAGCGAGGGTCAGGGTCACACACGGTTAATGGATCAGTTACCTGAAGATTATAAAGATTGTGATTAATTAATAAAAGACTGACCTGCAAGATTAATAAAGATGATGATTCTAGTAAGAAAGATAGAACAACCAGATTCAAACGCTGCCAGTATGACATCATTTTTAATTAAGGCCCGAGCACCGAACGGTGAGAGGCCCTATCGATATTGACGGCTTTTTTCTTCTCATTATTATTATTATTTATTTTTTTCTGGCTTTTTAAGGGCCTAGACATAGTAGAAAATTCTTGAAACTTTGCAGGAAGTACAAAGCCTAGACAAGTAATTGCATTCTGGAGTAATTTGAATTTAGTTGATTTCCCATCCACTGACATGGAGGAGGCATAAAATGTCTTGCCTCCAATGTTTCACGATTTCTGCTCAAAACTTGAAACTAAAATAAGAACAAATTAAGATTTAAGTGTATCGGATTTGTGAACTGGTCCATTTTACTTGTCCTACTAAATTAATCTCATTACATTAAATAATAAAGAATCACTAACATCAGGGTTGAGTTTCAATCAACCAGAGACTTCAGCCGTACACATGACGGTAATATTTTTAGGATGAATTCATGACCAGAGTGTGGTCGACCAATCAGATCGCTCCTCTGACACATCTGGTTGTGTGTGTGTGGACTCCGCAGTGGTTTCTCCTCCACGCACCAACACAGCAACACACTGTGGTGATGTGCAGGAATAGATCGTGACTCATGAGAGAGGGTGCTGTACACACACACACACACACACACACACACACACACACACCCTGCTCCCTCTGTGTGCGAGTGTGATGTGATGCGGTGCGACTGCATGAATCCTGCTGTGCAGTTTGATGTCGTGTGTTGTGACGTCGCTCTGTCAGAGGAACGTGGGACGAGCTGCTGCTTCCAGACGAGTGAAGAACCTGCAGAGTTTCACTGGGACGTCACGAAGCTTCTGCATCTGAACAGTGAGTCAGCGCTGGAGACGGATCTCACAGAAATCCTGGGACGAGATAGAAAACTGACTGTTCTCACCAGAGACATTAAAGCGTTTGGGTAAAATATGATGTTCTCTTACAGTTGTGAGTCTCCGTGTGGACGAGGGTCATTAAAGAGACTCGGACTCTGTCTCCTGGAACCAAGAAGACAAACTGTCTCCTGACGCTCAGGACTGATGCAGCCCTGAAGCACATGATGTCAATGATGAAATATGTCATGGATTTGGTAGAGTTTGTTCGGTTTGGGGAATTTGTCTTTGTGCAAGAAGGGAGAATTAAAAACCTGCTCATGATAGATAACGTTCATCACTCTCCTGTTTTGCATTTGGAGAATTAAGACAAAATATAGAGAAGAATCAATTTGTCCATTTGAATGATGTCTGAATTCCTCTGTCCTCTCTTTCTTTTTTCCGCTTTTTCGTTCTTTCGGTCGCTAACTAGGACAAAGGAGATTTTTTAATTTGTCATATCTCAATAACAAGAATGTACTTTATCAATACAGCTGATCCTTTAAGAGACGCAGGAGGGCTGGAGACAATCCACTCACACAAAGACCAAACTGGGATTCGAACCAACAACTGTCTCCCCGTGCTCCCCCAAGCAAAAACTAAAATTAAAATATAGATCCCACAAAACTAGTACGACCACAAACACAGTTTTATTATAACGTGTTCAGATTCGTCTGTAACCAGGTAACTGTCAATACATCCATTCATTTGATTGGCTCCAAGGCCGGTGTACTGCACCTGAATTCTTTCAAGATCAAATGATCTCTCCCCCCCCCTTTTCTCATCTATCTCTCAAAGGTTTCTCTCTCCTACAGCCACAGTCATTCTCTCTCTCTTTCCCTCTTATTTCCTTACCTCCCTCACTTTCCGCATTCTCTCTCTCTCTCTCAGCTTTATTTTGGTAGAGAGATAATCCCTGAGTCACGTGGAGGCTGAGAGAGAGAGAGAGAGAGAGAGAGAGAGAGAGAGAGAGAGAGAGAGAGAGAGAGAGAGAGAGAGAGAGAGAGAGAGAGAGAGAGAGAGAGAGAGAGAGAGAGAGAGAGAGAGAGAAGAGAGAGAGAGAGATTTCTGAAATGTATCTCCGGATTCATGAGGCACAAAAACACACTAACACACAAATACACAAATACACAGACACTGCTTCTGTCCTCTCTTTGCACTTCCTCTAATGCATGTGTGTGTGTGTGTGTGTGTGTGTGTGTGTGTGTGTGTGTGTGTGTGTGTGTGTGTGTGTGTGTGTGTGTGTGTGGATATTGAGAAATAATGCCACTGAAGTCCATTTGAACTGCACTGAGAGGGCAAGAATGATAGAGAACAAGTGACACACCCACACACACAGACACTCACACAGACACACACACACACACACACAGACACACACACACACACACACACACACACACACACACACACACACACACACACACACACATGCGTAAACAGGCCAAACCACTGCCAGCCACTGGAAACAGCTGTTGTTGGACGGTCACCAGAACATGAGATTAATCAGAGAGAGAGAGAGAGAGAGAGAGAGAGAGAGAGAGAGAGAGAGAGAGAGAGAGAGAGAGAGAGAGAGAGGAGAAGAGGTGGAGAGAGGAGCAGAGAGCAGGGATGAGATAAACGGGGGGGGGGGGAGGAGTGGGAGTGATGGGAATGAGAAAGAGGGATGAGTCATGTTTAGGAGGAGGAGGGATGCAGCGATGAGATGGAGGGAGTGCGTGACGGGGAAAAAAGGAGAAGACGATTAAAGAGGCAAATAAAACGTGGACACGCCCCCTGCACACGCTCAGGACAACACGTCAAAACGAACACGCCAGCGTTTTTAACCACGTACGTGTTCGTCGGCCTCGGACACGTAAACGTCTCCTTGATGTTAGCAACCGATCCCACAAACTTAGGAAGTTCCCTTCTGCGTCCAATGGAAATGAAAAGCTTATATTGTGTGTATCCAGACGGACCTGAGTTCAGCATTTGTTTGTTTGTGTTGTCGTGACTCTGACGTACGTGATATCTGCTGGTTTACCCCCCCCGATTATAGACAGACACCAACAAACAGCACAACCCATATATCATTCAATCACTTCCGAGGATGGAAAGACTCTAAGTTTCTCCCACAAACTCAGGAAGCTTCATGTTCGTCCAATAGAAATGACAAATCCAGCCACATGCAAAACACACAACAGAGGTAAAGTTGATATTGTGTGTATCCGAACCGACTTGAGTCTGTTATTCTGATGTTTGTGTTGTCGCGACTCCGATTACAGACAGAGACCGACAAACACACCGACCCAGATATCATCCAATCACTTTCATCTGAACCGGACTCGGCCTGTCGGGTCCAGGCGGCTCATTGGGTGAATTCAAACTCTCGTGTTTTCACATAATTCTATGAGTTTACACGACACAGACACATTTGTACAACAGGTCTCGAGTCCAGCAAACAGTTTTCTATCTGGAAGAAGCTTCTGACAGTGAAGAGAATCACTAACTTCTGCTCCACAGCTGGCTAACGACGGCAAATCGAAGTAGTTCTTATGTTTTGTGATCGTATCTCTGTCTGATTCTGTCGTCAAACAAAATAAACAAACAAATAAGTGAATAAGAGCAACTACATTCTGAATTTAGCTGCATTGAATCAACTCCTCCCCTCCTTTCCCTCCTCCTTCTCTTTTCGCCGATGACAAATGAAGAGGAGCATTGAAAAAGAACGTTGTGTACATTGTGTCATTTATTTACATTTACAGTGTCATTTATTTACATTTACAGGGGAATTTCACACTTGACAGATGCAGGACTGGTCTCCGGCGTGTGACGGGAGCGGAGCCGGGGATCAAACCACCGGCTCACGGACAAAGTGGAGCAGACGTGTGGAGACTCACAGTTATTCAGATTCAGGATTGAACAGTTATCATCAGCATCGTTCCTCAATATCGACGGGAGAGAAAAACCCTGATTGTGTTTTCAATCATTGATTGTTGATCTAATTGCAATTTGGCACAAGCCCGTTAATGAGCTGCATATATATAATTGCTTTAAAGTCCTATCGACCAATCAGAGCGTCTGATTCACGATGATGGTGGGTAGGATGATAGTCCTGATCGCCCCCTGGTGGCTGGCTGCAGCATAAGTCATAAACCCCTCCTTCTCCATGTTAGCAGACGGGACAGGGACCAAACTGGAAAAGTATGGTTTCTTTCATTTTAAATCATTCTTATCACACTGATGTATGTTCAGGTGTTCATGTTTCTACTGAGCTTGATTTTGATTTGTTATTTGATGCTATAAAAAGAAGGTGAAACATAATAATTGTTAAAATGGCAGCGTTCATACCTGCGATATTTGGATAGTGGGAGGAAACAGAGACATGTCGTCCATCTTTATTTTACAGTCTATGGTTCAATAGTTTTATGGACCAACTTTAAGCAATCTTTTCTAATTAAATCTACAAACTTTTCACTTGACTGATTTATGTATTTATTTGTGTTAATAGGAGTAAATATCACATTGGTTTGTCCTTTGAGGAGATGAAGTACAAAGTCGTGCCACAGATATAGATGTATAGAAATAGGTATAGAACCAAAGTTTCAATGAAAAGACTTGAACCAGAATCAACTGATGATTTACGAGATAAATAAGCAGATTTATTGTGAGTTCACTGTTTCTAAGAAGTGGACGACTGCTGTCTACTTACTGAGCATTTAGGTTACACGCTTGTGTGCACACATGGGCCTGTTTGTGTGTTAGCCCATGTGATAGTGTGTGTGTGTTTGTGTGTGTGTGTGTGTGTGTGTGTGTGTGTGTGTGTGTGTGTGTGACGGTCTTGCTTTTTGCAGCCAACAAAAATGATGTGACATGATCTGATGACCTGAGCGCCGCCGTAATGAGAGAAGAGTGAGAGATGGAGACGGATGAAGGCAGAACAGGCACTGAGGGGGTGGGGGGGCGGAGAGGGAGGAGGAGGCAGGAGAGAGAGAGGGTTAGGGAGACAGATTGAAAGAGAGCAAAAAGGGACGGAAATAAAAAAGAGAGAGAGACAGAGAGTATTCCTCAGGCACCTGCCCCTTGCTCGCTCCATTGAGGGAGAAATCTCCCATAATTACCTCAGAGCCCGCAAGACCACACACACACACACACACACACACACACACACACACACAGACACACACACAGACACACACACACACACACACACACACACACACACACACACACACACACACACACACACACAGACACACACACAGACACACACACAGACACACACACAGACACACACACACACACACACACACACACACACACACACACACACACACACACACACACACACACACACATACATACCCACAAACACACACAGGAGGATGAGGAGATGGGGGAAATCCTCATATAACCTCAGTAAATCCACCAAAATGCTGCGAGCCGACAGCTCAGGCACTCGCTTGCTCACTCAAACAAACAAGTACACACACACACACACACATGAATACACACACACAAATACACACACGTGGGAACAACCAGAAGATGCTGAGAGAGGGTAACACAAAACAAAACTGGGTTAGAGAGAGAGGGCGGGTAACAAAGAGGAGGGGTGAGAAAGAGAAGAGCGATCAAATGTAAAAAGAGAGAGGGAGAGCTAATGCTGAAACTACACACACACACACACAGAGACACACACACACACACACCTACACACATCTACACACACACACACACACACACACAGAGACACTCACACACAAACACACATCTACACAGACACACACACACACACACACACAAAAGAAAAGATTAAGGATTTTTCTTCCGATGCAGAAAAATAGAAGCTGGTTTGCACACATTGACAAATGAAGTGTGTGTATGTGTGTGTGTGTCTCGAGTGTGTGGATGTGTATGTGTGTGTGTGTGTGTGTGGTCTTACAAACAATATGCCACAGAAGTTTATTTTACACACGCACAACAAACAGCAAATCTCCGAACCTTCAAAGTAAAGTCCAGGCCAACATAAAGAACCTATGTGATCTTCTCTGTAAGTACTGACTTCACACACGTTGCTCTTCACTCTCATGTCTGTGAAAACACTGAGCGTGTGAGCTGTGGCGGTTCGATTCCCACCGGGCGCTGACCGTGCTAAAAGCCACTCAGGACGACAAGTGCACAGACTGTAAAGCTTCACACAGTCTTTGCAGGATGTCAACTTCAGTTCACTTTCTGTGCTTGTTCCTCAGATCCTGTTTTCTGTAGGTGAGGTTTGGGTTGAGTGAACCGATCCTTCTGTGGGTTTCAATACAAATCAGAGTTTTCAAAAAGCACACAGGTGGATTTGTGTTGTTTCTTCTCCAACACAGAGCAGAACTACAACATTAAACCAATCTACACACACCCATAGATATCAGTCGCTTCAATATGCCTGGTTTTTGGTTTTCATCAAGATCCATGAATTATTCCCTGCATGGAAAATCTTTACAGCAAGTCTTAAATGTAAGTTAAATTTTGATTCTGAGTCCCATTAGGTTTGGTGGAAATTGTGTATTTATAGACATCTTGAAGAAGTAAATAGATCCTGAGGGAAACTGCAGACTGGATTATTATTTATTTAATATTGACTTCATAAGTAGGCCTATTCAGCAAGATGGTTGATTAACAGTAAACCTTTATTTTGACTTCATTTGCAAACCACAGAGCTATGTAACTTATTTATGGCTCAGTTTACGGCTGGTTGTGTTAAGAGTGTCGTCAGTTTAACAATAAAAACTTTCCCTTAAGATGCTAATGACGGTAATTGACAGATATTTGTCGTGTTGCATGTTCTCGTCATGTCTGGCTGGGTTTTCAGTTTCCTCCCACAGTCCAAAGACATGCAGATTAGATCAAAGGGAGATGCTTAGTTTAACTAAAGTGTGTTTGGTGCCTGAACTGTGGTTAAGACTCAAAATCTCTTATAAAAGTCCTTTAATTTGCATCCACCCCTGAGCAGCCTCTATTCACCCAGTGCAGTTATTAAATGTAGCTTCATTCATTTAGAAAATTAAAGACTCCGAAATAAATAACACAGCAAATTACCTTTCTCATCACAACCAAGTAGAACATGATTAATATTTGAACTGTTGTCAGAGACAGGAGGAGGACGGAGAAGAAAACAACGGACAAACCCCTCGATCCTCGTTCTGACTCAGTTTGAGAGGTGATGTTAAAGTGAAGGTCGCCATGGCAACAGTGTTTCAGCTCCATTTAACTGTGAAACAAACCTAATCACGGATTAAACAACAAGATACATTAAAAACAGCTGCAACAATTATAACACAACTCTCCCTGTGGTGAGAGGAAATTAATTATGGAGCAGATTAATTATTAAATGATAATTCACTTGTGGAGTAGAACAGTTGTTGACGGTGCTGAAAGAACTTGAGGTAATACCTATGAGGACGGTTTTCACCTGGTGCTCAGACAAGAACCCTCCTCAGTGTTGAACACAACCTGATAACTAATAAGTGCCATAATATTCCATCATCTTCATAATGCAGCAAAGAAACAAAGGATTATTGTTAGAAATGTTAAGCTCCGTCCACAGTAAAGCAAATATTGTGCAAGATGAAATGCGTTGGAGCCTCTCGTCCACAAACACATGATGTTAACTCACTTTTACAAATGTGCAGATTTTCAAAAACTCTGGTTTTCCGTGTATCTGTGTGCTCATGTAAAATTGGAGAGTTTGGGAAACATGTTTGTTGTTAGCATCACGACACCAAAGTACTAACATTACTTATTATTAAACCTCTTTTGGTATTTATGTGATTTTGTTTAACTGTTTTTTGCCGTTTTTTTATACATAGTTTTGATATAGTTTTGACATGTTAGAGAAATGGTTTAACTTTAAATGAACTGAGTGAAAGATGCTCATTTTCACTACTGTTTACTTTGAAGCTGTAAGATCAAACATTTCAGATTCTCCTGAGAAGTTGGACTACGTTTTGTTTTCCATCTTCAAAATCCGAATGAAACCCATGTTTCTTCATGGAGAACCTGAATCCTACAAATAATTTATTGTCCACTATTCTGTTAAATAGCCCGAAAGTAATTCTGTAAATAAAAGAAAAAGCTAAAAGGAGCGTTTGAGAGGAACAGAAAGTTCAACTCACTTTAAAACGACGTACAGTTCAATGTGAATGTAACACTTGTTATTACCAGATTTCAAAGCAGCCTGTGAACTATCCCCTCGATCACCAACATCACAAGCAAGCAGGAGTAAAGAGGTCAAAAGGTCAAGGGGCCAGTGGCGTGCCCGCCTGTGCACCGTGCCGTGACACTGACATTCCGAGCAAGGTGGAATATGTCAATCAATCAATCAAGTTTTATTTGTATAGCCCACATTCACAAATAACAATTTGTCTCATAGGGCTTTAACATTGTGTGACATCCTCTGTCCTTAACCCTCAACAAGAGTAAGGAAAAACTACTAAAAACCCTTTTCACAGGTAAAAATATGTAGAAACCTCAGAGAGAGCCACATGTGAGGGATCCCTCTCTCAGGACGGACAGAAGTGCAATAGATGTCAGGTGTAAGAAAACATCATCAGGATTTTTAGCAGCATCCATTAGGCTAAACATTTTTCAATACTATGTGTCAGGCAGTCCCGCTGCAATCACAGTCTCTGGCCAGCAGCAAGACCACGATCCAGCATCAGGATGGATCCACTATAATCCACAGTCATTGTCCACCGCCGCCAGTTAGAATCCATTATCAGCTGCCGCCTCGGTCGTGGTCCCTCATCATCCGATGCCAACGCGACAAAGGATCCTCCATTACAACGACGATCAGCTGGCACGATACAGAATCCACCGAACTGGATCCACCATTGCGACCTCCGACACGCGATCCACAATCATAATCCATGGTGCGGCCACAGCTGTGGCCCTGCATCCGCGGGCGCTAAGGCACAGAAACTCCGGGAAAGGGGTCAAGTTAGTAACATGTACTGATCAGATAAGAATTATCTTGATGTGATAAATATGGAGAAAAGGAAGGAGAAGCAGGAAAGAGAAGCTCCGTGTGTCTTGTGTCATAAATTCCCTGTGCGTCTTAGCATCATCAGGGGTTTTTGCCATTTAATCAAATTTGGAACATCGCACAAATTAGCTCTAACTATAAGCTTTATAAAAAAGGAAGGTTTTGAGTCTACTTTTAAACGAACAGAGCGTGTCTGCCTCCCTAACTGAAAGTGAGAGATTATTCCACAGCAGTGGGGCTTGATGGCTAAAAGCTCTGGCTCCTACTCTACTTTTAGAGACTTTAGGGACAACAAGTAAACCTGAGTTCTGGGATCGGAGTGCTCTAGTAGGTTGATATGGAACTAACATCTCTTTAAGGTAAAGAGGTGCCATATCATTAAGGGCCTTGAAGGTGAGGAGGAGAATTTTAAATTCTATTCTAGATTTAACAGGAAGCCAGTGTAGCGATGCTAATACTGGAGAAATGTGCTCTCTTTTCTTAGTTCTCGTCAGGACACGTGCTGCGGCATTTTGGACCAGCTGCAGAGTCTTTAACGACTTACTGCTGGAGCCTGATAATAGTGAATTACAGTAGTCCAGTCTCGATGTAACAAAGGCGTGGACTAGTTTTTCTGCATCTTTTTGCGAAAGGACATGTCTGATTTTTGAGATATTACGCAAGTGGAAAAACGCGGTCCTAGAAATTACTTTTAAGTGACTATTAAAGGACAAATCAGGATCGAAGATCACTCCCAAGTTCCTGACTGTGTCATTGGAAGCAAGGGCAATGTCATCTAGCGCAGCTATATCATTAGATAATGTATCTCTAGGGTGTTTAGGGCCGAGTATTATAACCTCTGTTTTATCTGAGTTTAATAAGAGAAAATTGCGGGTCATCCAGGTTTTTATGTCCTTGAGACATGCTCGAAGTTTAGTTAATTGATTACTTTGATCAGGTTTTATTGACAAATATAACTGGGTGTCATCCGCATAACAGTGAAAATTTACCGAGTGTGTCCTGATAATGTTTCCTAGTGGAAGCATATATAATGAGAATAAAATTGGGCCGAGCACAGACCCCTGTGGGACACCATGGTTAACTTTGGTGCGCACCGATGACTCATCATTGATTTGAACGAATTGGGAGCGATCAGCAAAATAAGATTTAAACCAGTTTAAGGCCGTTCCTTTAATGTTAATTAACTGTTTTAGTCTCTCTAATAAAATTTGATGGTCAATTGTGTCGAATGCTGCACTGAGATCTAACAGAACGAGGACAGACACAAGTCCCTGATCTGAAGCTATTAGAAGGTCATTAGTGACTTTTGCCAGGGCTGTCTCTGTGCTATGATTGGTTCTAAACCCAGACTGAAAGTCTTCATATATATTATTTTCCTGGAGAAACTCACACAGCTGATTGGCTACAACTTTTTCTAAGATTTTAGATAGGAAGGGGAGATTAGATATTGGCCTGTAATTTGCTAAAACCTCTGGGTCTAGGGTGGGTTTTTTGAGTAGGGGTTTGATTACAGCTATTTTAAAAGACTGTGGTACATAACCTGATGATAATGACAGATTGATTGTGTTAAGTAACGAATTATCTATTAGGGGCAGAATTTCTTTAAGTAATTTAGTTGGAATCGGATCTAAAATACAGGTTGTTGGTTTAGAACCTGAGACTATTTTGGTAAACTGATCACGGGTGATCAGAGAGAAGCTGTCTAAATAATGGGAAGGATTCTCAGCCGTTTCTGAGATCTCTATTGTTGGGAGGGTATTAGTGCCAATTGAGGGCAGGAGATGATTGATTTTATTTCTAATAGTTAGAATTTTATCATTAAAAAAGGTCATAAAGATATTGCAATTTAGGGATCGAGGAATACTGGGTTCGGTGGAGGTGTGACTCTCTGTAATATATGTAAGTTCCCTGCGGTCCTGACCTTTGACCCCATTATTGGAGGCTGCTGAGATATAGATAGTGAAGCAGTTGCATGTAAATCTGAGCGTCTGTATAAGGTTTGACTGTCGCTGTAAAAACAGGAAGTGCTTCACAGGCCATAACAAGAGAGATCACAGCACTGGAACTTGAACTGGGATGTGTCCGTGGCTCATTCACCAGACCAGTGTCCCTTTGTACCGGAGAGGGACACAGGTCTGGGGTCAGTGGGTCACAGGTGAGAGAGGCACACTTATGAAAAACAGCAAAATGGTGCAAAGAAAACGATTTGATCTTTATCAGCTTTCAAACTTTTGGTCTTTTCCATTCATTCTAATTTCATGCTCATAACCGCCGGAGACTCGAGGGTTGAGATCAGGACAGAATCTGAGTTTCACCACGATTCCTCATCCATTTCTTTTTCTCGTTTTGTGAAACAGCATTTAGCAGAACTCTCCCCTGAAAGCCCGAGTGATGAAATGCTTGTTCAGGTGGTTGGCGGCTGTTTGCAGCTGAGGCAGTTTCATCAGAGGTGTTTTTCACCGAGCGACTCCCCCGAAGCTGCGGAGAGAAGTCGTCTCACAGCCGACTGATTCCTGAGGAGAGATCAAAGAGGAACTTCTGCTACAGCAGAATAACCAGATATCAGTTTTCTGTCAAATGTTGCTTGAGAAATGATGAATTTTATTCCCCAAAATACAAGAAACGTATACCAAATATTCACAGTATCTTCTTAATGCTAAGTTGACAGAAGTAATTGTATAGTTATTGTGGTTATATGATGTAAATATGTTCCTTAAGAGCTGATGTTGTGTTTGTTTGTTTGTTTGGGCCGCCACATTCTAGACAAGACA